>NW_026647995.1:35000-123000 GCF_950295315.1 Erinaceus europaeus | reverse complement strand
GAAAAGCGGCCTTAATGTAGCCCCTGAGAAGATACAGCTAATCCCTCCAATATCCTTCCTAGGTTCAGAGATTTCTCTAACACAAATTCGTCCCTTAAAACCTAATGTTACCTTCCCTTCTAACCTTACTCTTGCTTCTTTACAAAGTTTTCTAGGAAATTTAAATTGGCTCAGGCAGTATCTCTATCTGCCCACAAGCTGCCTCCAACCACTGTTTGACCTGTTGAAAGTAAACAAACAGCCCTCTTCAAAACATAAGTTAACTCCTGAGGCCTGCTTGGCACTGGAAAGGGTTAACCAGGCCCTCCAGGACATGCACCTTGTTCGATTCTCCCCCTCCTCTCCGGTAAACCTTCTAATCTTCAACTCCACCCCCACAGTAGTAGGGGCACTGTGGCAAGACATGGGGTTCTCAAATGGCTTCACACGCCAGTAGGAGGAGCTCCAAGACTCCTCACTGAGATAGACACGTTAGCATTCATGTTTCGCCAAGGGAGAAATAGGTCTGTGCAGGTCTTAGGGAAAGAACCGGATTTAATCATTCTGCCCTTTTCTCTCACAGATACAGAGTGGCTTATACACCATCATTCCCTCTTTGCCATAAGCTTCGTGGGGTTTCCAGGACAAATAGATAACCATTTTCCTTCTAATAAATTGATAGCTTCTTTACCTCTTCTGCCTCTACTAGCACCTAAACTTTTCTCTCGGGATCCCATTACCTCTGCTCCTACAATCTTTACTGATGGCGGAAAAAGGGGAGCTGCTGCCCTTATATATTACCCAGACAAACAATCTCCTAAACCTCTGTTTACTGAGCTTCCTGATAATTCCCCTCAGTTCAAAGAAATTTATGCTGTTTTTCTTGCACTAAAAGCTGTACCAGAATCCTTCAACCTTTTCTCTGACAGTGTGTATACTGTTAACTTACTTCCATGGCTTGCTCCTTCTTATGTGAAAATTGATGACAACCCACTTTCCCCTCTCTTGATTCAAATCGCCTCTGTGCTCTGTTCTTGAACCCAACCACCGTATATTCAACACCTTCGTTCCCTCTTCCTGGTTCCCTGTCCAAAGGGAATGCTGCAGTTGACCACCATGCCTTCATGGGAACTTTCCCAGTCTCTGTCTCTGATCCTGCTAATTTTCATTCTCTAACCCATGTTAATGTTAAAGGCCTTCGAGCTCGATTCCCTGGTGTTCCTGTACCACAGTTAAAACATATCCTCGCTACATGCTCTTCTCGTGCAAGTCTCATAAAGACACCTGCTATACAGAACCCTTGGGGTTAACCCCCGAAGTTTAAAAGCTAATACTATTTGGCAAATTGATGTCACCCATATAGCAAACTTTGGCAAACAAAAATATGTGTTTGTCTCAATTGATACCTTTTCTAAATTTATGTGGGCTACAGCTCAGACATTAGAAAGTGCTAAAAAGCTTGTAAGCCATATGCTCTTGTTTTGCCGTTATGGGGGTCCCATTATTTTTGAAAACAGACAATGTACCTATGTTTACAAGCAAACAATTTAAAGATTTTTGTTCCCTCTGGAATATTACTCATACCACGGGCATTCCCTACAATCCACAGGGACAAGGCATTGTCGAGAGGGCCCATCAAACTCTGAAGGCTCAAGTAAAGAAAGATAAAGGAGGAACATATCCCCCCAATATCCAGCTAGCAAAGCCTTAACTACGTTAAATCTCTTTAATATTTACAATAACTTGGCCTTACCCCCTATTGTTCTTCACTGGCAAACACCATCTACCCTCCCATCTATTAAGGTCAAATGGAGAGACCCACTCGATAAAATTTGGAAAGGGCCTGACCGATTATTGACCATGGGAATGGGTTTCGCATGCATTTTGCCTCAAAATTTCTCTAAACCTGTCTGAGTTCCTGCCCGCCATGTCCGACAATACCCGCAGGAGGGCGCTGTTATTCCTGAAGAACAAGAAATACTACAAGAGGACCAGATGCAGGATACATCCCAGGACCCGTAATACGACATGGCAGAACCTACAAAATTTGGCTCACAGAGACCTCTCTCCTACCCTTTCCCTGTATGTCTTATGTTATAACTGGCCAGTTGTTTTTGTGAGTGAGTGTGTTGAATGACAAAAAAAAATTTTTTTTGCATGACCCATCTGCTTGGAGTACTCTAAGAGGTAATTGGCTTTATATAAAAATTCTGGACACAGCCAAACTTTCTGGAGACGTCCAGAAACATTCCAAAATTTTTTTTCTTTCACCCTCTTTTGAATTTTATATATAGTTTTGGTATATATGTAAGTGTTTAGTCTTAAACTGTGTGACTAATGACAGATTTAAATTTGTTTTAAATAATGTGTTTTTATAACAAAAGTTCTTTTTCCTCCAGTTTGTTATAACTAAATGTTTATGGGTATGTCTCAAGTTTGGTAACACTAAATTAACGGTCAAAAGTGTAACCCTACAGCTACACTTTTACCAGACAAGGTAAAAATTAATTTGTTAAGGTAACTTACTATTTAGGTAAAAGTCTAAATGTTCAATGTGATTATTCATTCCCAAAACTAAACTATATAAATTTTATATACAGGACACCTTTGAAGGGCCCCCAAAGGTGCCCTGTAAACTATCTTGTGGAAATTAATCCACAACAGATCTGGCATCAATTTGGCACTATAAACGTTAAAATCATTGTCACGAATATGCATTAACTCTCTAAGCAATTTGAGTCTGTTTAAAATACATATTTTAGCTAAAATTGGTCTCAAGATCCTGCGGTAGAGGCTGCTACAGGAGGTCACATTAGATGGCCTTTAAATAAAATCATAAAGAGATTCTAAACCAATTATAATCATCGAGGTATCAACTATAACAAACCTATAACTTGTTACAAGTTCAAATTAACCACGAGAAGCAGATTGTTTGTGTTTCTTTCACAGGAATCCCAGAAAAACCATCTGAACCCCTGCACACCCTGAGTCACCCACTAGATGGCACGACTACCATGGCACACCCCCCGAAACCCTAGATGTCACTCAACGCGATCTGAAGAACCTGATACACAGACTCCAAGGACAGAACTTTCTTCATGCCTGGTTACCGTTCCTGCTTCTGACCTGCTTGGCACGTGTTGGCAGTTCCAGCTGGCTATCTACAGAAAAGCAACATTCCAGCGGCTGACCTCCCACATGCAGCATTGCATCCCCTGCCAATTCTTCCCCTAGCCATCTACTTCGGACTGAGACTTGTATCGGACTTTCTGACGTACCTTATATACATTTTACACAATTTTGAAGCAGCTTATTTCCCTTCACGCTGCTGGTTTTTCATATACTGATCCTGAGTAATTCATAGACTTTACTGACTATTGCCTTGAGGACTATACAATGCCAAATAGCCCCTCTGTTTGGTAGGTCATGCCTCCCGCCTCCCCCTCATTATGTACACTTGCCCATTTCCCCACCCAAGCAGGGAATGTTCGTTTACACACCAATCCTTCCCTTCACACCACACTGCCTTTTACTACTCCCCTACTTGTCCCTTCCTATTTTGTTATATCATTTAGGCTTATGCCCAAAAGGTTTCTGCCCCATGATAGTCTTTTACAGACTTTGTACATCTTATTCAATGACTAGATAGAAAGATAGAAAAGATGTAGAGATATTGTGAAGAGATGGTTGAGCAGGCTGCGCTTAAACCTATGAGATGAGTCTCTCCAGGTAAGTCTCTCTTTCTAAAGAGGGGGTGAGCACAGGAGGACGCATAAATCTCACAAGGTTTGCAGCCATTTAAGCCTTCCCTCCTGAACAGAAAGTCCTACATCTTCCAACCTGAGCATGGCATTCCTCTAAAACATTTAAGCCTGCTCCATTCCATTTTTCTTTACTGTGTCCATTTAGATATAAAGGGATAGGAGGAGATGTTGCTGATGAGTTATTCTGATGCAGTCTCCGCCCCCAGGTTTTTCTACGCCCCGCAAAATCCTAGAGTGCCCCCTTTCAACCAATACTGGCACTACACGTCACCCCTGGTTGTCACCCAATAAAAGCCCCCTCATCCACCCTCTCTCTCTGGGCTCTCAGCTCTCCCTCTCTGAGGTCTGGCTCCTGCTCTACCCCCGTGGTCAGATAGTGGGGACGGCCATTGTCGGCTGGCTCCACATGGTCTGAACCAAACCCCCCCATCCTATAATAAAGATTTGTGTACCCATTTGCTCTGGACGTCCGCTCTCTTCTCCGCGGTGCAGCCCGAAAATAGACCACCACAACAATATATTTAGTCCGATATCACATAATGGGTCATTTCTTCTGCCTGACAGATTTTCTCTTATAATTGAAGGGAACTTTGGACACACAATACATTTCCTTTTGCAGATACAATACACTACTAGAACTACTACTGCATTGTTTTTGACAGTGACATCCAATGCACAATGGATTAGTATCTCATGGCTCTAAAAAATGTTCCCTGTTTAACCTACAATGTTTTTAACCTCACAAATATTTATTCTGTTCTTTCTTGGGGGATGAATGCTTTACAGTCAACAGTTACATGTAATAGTGGCAATGGGGGTAATTTTTCCCACTTTCCCTGTATTTCTGTACATCATTAGTAGCTTTCCTATTGAGGAGAAGGAAACAGTCATAAATTGAGAGAGCAGGGCCCAAGCAGGAAAAGAGACAGAGAGACAACTGCAGCTCTGATTTGCCACTAGCCCAGCTTTTCCCTAATTCGGTAAGTGTTAAAATTTCGGAGGCTCTTTCCGGGCCGGCTAGCTTCACGGGCGGGTAACAGAGACGCGGAGACAACGGCTGGGCAGGGAAGCTCTATTTCTTTATTCAGGAACAACGATTCATAAACTAAGACAAACTAATCACCAAACAGAACTCTGCTGTCTCTTTGCGGTGGCACAAGCACTCTATCTTTTACTCTCTAACTCAGGAACTCTCCAACTCTGGCACTCTGGAACTCTCGTACTTGAGAGCCCTCTGAAACTCTTCCACTGTGGAACTCTCTCTTACTCTGTAACTCTGAAACTCTCGAACTCCGGAACTCAGGAACTCTGGCACTCTCGAACTCAGGAACCCTCTCCCGGGGTTCCTCTGGGGCGGGGCCAAGCGGGCCCGCAAAATTAGCAGGCCTGATCCAATTCTCTTGGCGGGGGGAGGGCAAGAACAAGCCAATGTAAAGCATACGACACGTAAGTGGTGACCAGGGGCTCAAAATGGGTTCTTGGGCTTCCACATAGTTCTCTGGCATTCTTGATTAGCCAGAAAATGGGCTAGCTGGCTTGCCCTGACCAGCTAGGTTTTCTGTACATAAGTTGCAGGTGAGGCTGGCTACCTTGACACCCATGCTCTTAGACTACTACAGGTGAGCTCTGAGCACACAAAGACAGACACACACACATTACTGCCAGGTCTGGTAGTACAGTATATGGTGAAGACTGGAGCTGTCTGGGGTCTGTGGGCATGAGAGCTGCTGCCTTACAATCTCTTCAAGCCAGGTTTGAACCTGTCATCAGTGAACACAGTGTAGGAGGTTTTTGAATTCTGGTCTCTTTCGAATTCATCTACTTCTCTTCTCATCTTCTCTAACTCTCACATTCTCTGGCTGGCTGGGGGCGTGTCCCTGGAACAACAGGCCAATCAGAGTCGAGCTGATGTGGCTGGTGGGCGGGCCTTCCAGAGGATGCCCAATGAGCATACTCCAAGGCAGCAGTGGTGGTGGTGCTCAAGGCCACTGGCCAATCAATCACTAGGAGCGCAGACCCTCCTGGGCGTGTCCAAGCAGACTGGGCAATGAGATTGCTGGCAGGGGTTCTGGGTGTGGCCGAGGCCTCTGGCCTATCAGAGCATGGCTAGCGCCCTGTGGGCCGGCCTTTTGAAGGAAGCCCGACTATGGGAGCTCAGAGCTGGCCTTACAAGGCTGGGCGTGCTTCCAGGAAGTGCGAAGCAGGGTTCAGCCCAGGGCCCTGCCTTGCAGAAGCTGTCCAGTGCGCATGTGTATAACTCTGTTTCTGCCTGTGCATCTGTGGATGTGTGCGTATGTGTGACTGTGAGAGTGTGTGTTTGTGTGTGTTTGTGTTGTGTGTGTGAGGGAGGGAGAGACAGAGAAAAACAGAATTACTGTGGCACAGGTGATTTTGTGCAAAACACTTGGCACATTCTGATTTACAGCTCAATATTGACACCATTGTAGCTCTCCTTGGCCCTTGGTCACCTTTCTTCTTTTCAGATGTAAAGACACTGAAGAGGGAGAGGTTTTTGCCCTGAGGCTTGCACTGGGAACTGTCAGCTGCCCTGTGTGTGTGCCAGACTAGGAAACTTGTGGTGCCTGTCCATGTGGAGAGTTTCCTGGATGAGTTCCTTCTCAAGCCTATTTTGCTCGGTACCCTTGGAGCTGCATAGAGCTAATGATTTGGAGATTTTACTCATTTGGACAATTCTTTTCCTGATGCACAGTTTCTCTCCAGGATTTAGCAATAAATTGTTTGAATGTCATAACGAATCCATTATAGAAAATGAATACATCAGTGTCTCACTCTCTCTCTCTCTCTCTCTCTCTCTCTATATATATATATATATATATATATATATATATATATAGGTCTGAAAATATTTTTAGCTAGAGACCTGCACAGCTCTGGATTATTGTAAGTATTCGGATACACCTGGCCCTTCTGGGACACAGTCATGAGAGACATCTCACAGAGCCATTCCTATACGTCTTGTCAGTCTACAAATCTCTCTCAGCACAAACTACTGCTGCCAAATGATCTAATTCCCTCTTGCTGTTTTTCTCCACCTAGTCCTATCCCAAAACTGTAAGTCAAAGAAGAAATAAACATAGTGCAGTTCCCTGCACACAGGACAGGCTGAGGCTGGACCAGGGAGATAAAATACGCCAGCCTGCTTCTTGGCTGGAGCCTCACTAAGACTACTTCCAATTTGGAGAGGTGAGGGCAGTTTTGGAGAGTTGGCTGCAGGCCAAGTGTTGCTTCTCAGAGTTGGGTAAGACCTAGATGTTCTAAGTGTAACCTTTCCTCACAAACATAAAATAGCAATGCCACTTGTTAGAAGTATGCATGGGCATGGAGGATTTGTCTTCAGTGCTCCGGCACTGATCAACAAAGGTCCAGAAATTCTGTACTTTTCTGTCACTGTCATTCTGTCTCTCTGACTGTCTCTACATGCGTTCTTCACTGGGCCCTTACTGGAAGTCAGTGCATGCATCATTAACTCGGTCTTCCTGGTGTTGAAATTTTCCTTCCTTTGCCCTTTGGATTATTTAATCTCGTGCATATGGCATAGTACAGTGGGAAACTGTGGAGGCAACGATCCTGCTGCAGGTAACAGGCATGTGTCCATCACCAGCTGCAGCTGTCCAGGCCCTCTGTGATTGACTCCCATTCTCCAGGGCCCTGAGGTTGACACTCAGCCTAAATGCAGCCCTCCTCACCTTCCTGCACAGCATCCTAGTCTTTATTCCATGAGAGCCCAGGTCAAGAGAAGTGAAACTCTATCCCCCTGGCACACACATTGTGCTTTCCCTCTGTTGGGCCGAATGTAAAGGATCTGTGGTACTGATGGCCACACCAGTGTCCAGATTTTCCATGCAAAACGGAAGCTTCCAGGGTTCAGAAAGAGGGTGTTTTGATGGCTGTGAAATGTCTTTTCCAAGTGCCTCATGGGGTTTCAAATCCTTTTGAAAACTGAAGTTCTTTCTTGTATCTAGGGAATATTCTCACCTCTGTCCAGAAGGCCTTCCCAACTAGGAGCACACCTATCTCGGGGTCACGAGGTCTGCCAGCCTGCTAGCTCCTGGTGGGATTCCTGAGTATGTCCTCAGAGCCCAAGTGGTAACAGCTGTTTCCAATCGCCTTTATTAGCATCAGCCAGGGCCTCAGGTGAGGGGCGGGACTGTGATCTCCACTGGAAGCTCCTAATTCAGCCAATGGAGGCATCCATCTTTCTTTTGTCTCTCCATAGCAAGGGCCTGGGGAGTTTGTGCTTCCTGCAAGCAGAGCGACTTTGTATGGGACACTCATGCATGCCTACTTCTGGGATTCTCTCTGAGTGTCATGAGTGGACACCAGTACACCATGATCAGTGCTTGTGAGGCCACAGGAGGAATTGCCTTATCCCAACACAAAGGGTAGGTGTAAGGGGCCGGGTTCATCCACTATTGTTTGGTCAAACACAGTTCCCATCTATATTGAAACACAGCTCTCTCTGGGTTCTTTCTGGGCTTGTAATCTGCTGCCCTGAGCAGTGGACTGAGAGCCTGGAGCCTGAATAGGCAGCCAAACATGACTGGCCAGGCTCATGCCTCTGAATTCTAAGGGATTCGCCTGCTTCCCTCTTTGGCAGTGTTTGGATGATAGTGAGGCATTGGATTGAATGGGGAACTCAGGAAAGGGAGACATGAGAGTCCCTTTGCATATGCATTCTTGCTTAGCCAGAATCTGGGCTAGCTGGCTTGTCCTGACCAGCTAGGTTCTCTGTACATAAGTTGCAGGTGAGGCTGGCTAACTTGACACCCATGGTCTGAGACTACTATAGGTGAGCTCAGAGCACACACAGACACACACAGACAGACAGACAGACAGACACACACACACACACACACACACACACATTACTGTCAGGTCTGGTAGTACAGCTTATTGTGAAGGCTGAGGCTGTCTAGAGTCTGTGGGCATGAGAGCTGCTGCCTTACAGTCTCTAAAAGCCAGTTTTGAACCTGTCATCAATGAACACAGTGTAGGAGGTTTTTGAATTCTGGTCTCTTTCCAACTCATCTATTTCTCTTCTTGCCTTCTCTGTCTCTAACTCTCTCATGCTCTCATACACTCTGTCTTCACTCATTTATATTTTACTTATATACTTATTTTACTGACAGGCCCAGATATACAAAGAGAGTTACCAGAGCACTGCTGAGCTCTGCCTTGTTGTGTTGGCAATTTCACCTAGGCTACTGGAGCATCAGTTTGTAAGTCTTTCTGACACAAGCCATATTCTGTCAGCTCATTTCCATGCCAGTATCACTCAGAGTTAATAATAAAGAGATACATACATATATATAAACATATATATTTATATATATGTCATTTTTTGAATTTTCTACATATGTATTTGACCTTAAATCAGAATTACCACATTTATAACTTCCTAGATTTTCAGAAATAATTGGCCATTTAGCTGGAGCAGTATTCAATACAATTATAAATAATAGAACCTTCCAGTAGCATTTCTAATCGTGTTTCTATCAGCATCCTTATTGTAATTATCATAGCCCAGAACTTCCCTCCTTTTTCTAGTGTAAGCTTCAATATGTATGTGTTTGTTTTCTTTTTCAGGAAATCTTAATTTCCTTGGACCGTGAAGTGTTAGAGAATTTTTGCAGCAGCCCTCTGTTTCTCAGCATATGGTTTCTATGTTTCTGCTGTAATCATGTCTTCTTGTGGTTTTAATTTTCATTATTTTTATTTTTTCAAGTCCTCCTAAATCATCGCCATTTATTTGCATATTTATTTATTCAGTCAGGTATCACATGAGGGTCCTTTCTTCTGTTTGATATATTTTCTCTTATAATTGAAGGGAACTCTTGACACCCAATGCATTTCTTGGGCCAAATACTACACACATATAGTGAAGGCTTGAGTTGTCTGGGGTCTGTGGGCATTAGAGCTGCTGCCTTACAATCTCTACAACACAGGTTTGAACCTGTCATGAATGAGCACAGTCTAGGGGGGGTTTGACTTCTGGTCTATTTCCAACTCCTCTATTTCTTTTCTCTCCTTCTCTGTCTCTGACTCTCACAGGCTCTCACTCACTCTGTCTGCACTCAATAATATTTTACTTATATCCTTATTTTTTTGACAGGCCCAGATATACAATGAGAGTTGCCAGAGCACTGCTGAGCTCTGTCTTGTTTTGTTGGTGATTTCACCTAGGCTACTGGAGCCTCAGCTTTGTAAGTCTTTCTGACACAAGCCATATTCTGTCTCCTCATATCCATGGCTGTATCTCTCAGACTTTATTATAAAGATATACATCCATATACATATATAAATACACATATATATCTGTCATTTTTAGAATTGTCGACCTATGGTCTACCTGTGGTTTTTATTATTTTTTATTTTTTTAAAATCCTCCTAGATCATCCGCATATATTTTCATATTTATTTATATATTTATTTCGATATCACATGAGGGGTCATTTCTTCTGCCTGATAGATTTTCCCTTATAATTGAAGGGAACTTTGGACACACAATACATTTCCTTTTGCAGATACTACACACTACTACAACTACTACTGCACTGTATTTGACACTGACATCCAATCCACAATGGATTAGTATTGCAAGACTCTAAAAAATGTTCCCTATTCAACCTACAAACTTTTTAACCTCAAAAATATTTATTCTGCTCTTTCTTGGGGGATGAATGGTTTACAGTCAACAGTTACATGTAATAGTGGCTAAGGGGGTAATTTTTCCCACTTTCCCTGTATTTCTGTACATCATTTGTAACTTTCCTATTGAGGAGAAGGAAACAGTCATAAATTGAGAGAGCAGGGCCAAATCAGGAAGAGAGACAGAGAGACAGCTGCAGCTCTGATTTGCCACTAGCCCAGCTTTTCCCTAATTGGTAAGTGATGACCAGGGGCTCAAAATGGGGCCTTGGGCTTCCACATAGTTCTCTGGCATTCTTCCTTAGGCAGAATCTTGACTAGCTGGCTTGCCCAGACCAGCTAGGTTCTCTGTACATAAGTTGCAGGTGAGGCTGGCTACCTTGACACACATGCTCTGAGACTACTACAGGTGAGCTCTGAGCACACACAGACACACACAGACAGACAAACAGACACACACACACACACACACATTACTGTCAGGTTTGGTAGTACAGTATATGGTGAAGAGTGGGGCGGTCTGGGGTCTGTGGGCATGAGAGCTGCTGCCTTACAATCTCTACAAGCCAGGTTTGATACTGTCATCAATGAACACAGTGTAGGAGGTTTTTGAATTCTGAGACACTGAAGAGGGAGAGTTTTTTTCCCTGAGGCTTGCACAGGGAACTAGCAGCTGCCATGTGTGTGTTGCCAGACTAGGAAACTTGTGGTACCTGTACATGTGGAGAGTCTCCTGGATGAGTTCCTTCTTGAGCCTTTTTCGATCGGTCCCACTGGAGCTGCATATAGCTAATGTATTGGAGAATTTACTCCTTTGGACAATTCTTTTCCTGATGCACAGTTTCTCTCCAGGTTTTAGCAATCAGTTGTCTGAATGTCATATCGAATCCATTGTAGAAAATGACTACATCATTGTCTCTCTATCTCTATCTTTCTCTATATATATATGTAACTGTATATGTATATGTCTGAAAATATTTTTTAGCTAGAGACCTGCACAGCTCTGGATTAGTGTAGTAAAGTGGATACACCTGGCCCTTCTGAGCCACAGTCATGAGAGACATCTCACTGAGCCATATTGTTTATCACTCTACAAATCTCTCTCAGCACAAACTACCTCTGTCAAATCATCTACTTCCCTCTTGCTCATTTAGTCCACTGATTCCTATCCCAAAACTGTAAATCAAAGAAGAAATAGACATAGTGCAGTTTCCTGCACACAGGACAGGCTGAGGCTGGACCAGGGAGATGCAATATGCCAGCCTGCATCTTGGCTGGAGCATCACTAGGACTACTTCCAATTTGGAGAAGCACGGGCAGTTTTGGAGATTGGGCTGCCGGCCAAGTATTGCTTCTCAGAGTGGGGTAAGACCTAGATGTTCTAAGTGTAACCTTTCCTCACAAACATAAAATAACAATGCCACTTGTAAGAAGTATGCATGGGCATGGAGGATTTGTCTTCAGTGCTCTGGAACTGATCAACACAGGTCCAGAAATTCTGTACTTTTCTGTCACTGTCATTCTGTCTTTCTGACTGTCTCTACATGCGTTCTTCACTGGGCCCTTACTGGAATTAAGTGCATGCATCGTTACTCGTTCTTCCTGGTGTTGAAATTTTCCTTTCTTTCTGCTTTGGATTATTTAATCTCGTGCATATGGCATAGTACAGTGGGGAACTGTGGTGGCAGCGATCCTACTGCAGGTAACAGGCATGTGTCCATCACCAGCTGCAGCTGTCCAGGTCCTCTGTGATTGACTCCCATTCTCCAGGGCCCTGAGGCTGACACTCAGCCTAAATGCAGCCCTCCTCACCTTCCTGAACAGCATCCTAGTCCTTATTCCATGAGAGCCCAGGTCAAGAGAAGTGAAACTCTATCCCCCGGCACACACATTGTGCTTTACCTCTGTTGGGCCGAATGTAAAGGATCTGTGGTACTGATAGCCACACTAGTGTCCACATTTTCCATGCAAAACGGAAGCTTCCAGGGTTCAGAAAGAGGGTGTTTTGATGGCTGTGAAATGTCTTTTCCAAGTGCCTCATGGGGTTTCAAATCCTTTTGAAACCTGAAGTTCTTTCTTGTATCTAGGGAATATTCTCACCTCTGGCCAGATGGTCTTCCCAACTAGGAGCACACCTATCCTGGGGTCAGGAGGTCTGCCAGCCTGCTAGCTCTTGGAGGGATTCCTGAGTATGTCCTCAGGGCCCAAGTGGTAACAGCTGTTTCCAATTGCCTTTATTAGCATCATCCAGCCACTCAGGTGAGGGGCGGGACTGTGATCTCCACTGGAAGCTCCTTATTCAGCCAATGGAGGCATCCATCTTCCTTTTGTCTCTCCATAGCAAGGGCCCGGGGAGTTTCTGCTTCCTGCAAGCAGAGCCACTTTGTATGGGACACTCATGCATGCCTACTTCTGGGAAACTCTCCGAGTGTCATGAGTGGACACCAGTACACCATGATCAGGGCTTGTGAGGCCACAGGAGCAATTGCCTTAGCCGGACACAAAGGGTAGGTGTAAGGGGCCGGGTTCATCCACTATTGTTTGGTCAAACACAGTTCCCATCTATATTGAAACACAGCTCTCTCTGGGTTCTTTCTGGGCTTGTAATCTGAAACCCTGAACAGTGGACTGAGAGCCTGGAGGCTGAGTAGGCAGCCAAACATGACTGGACAGGCTCATGCCCCTTAATTCTAAGTGTTGCGCCAGCTTCACTCAATGGCAGTGTTTGGATGATAGTGAGGCATGGGATTGAATGGGGAACTCAGGAGAGTGAGACATGAGAGTCCCTTTGCATATGCATTCTAGCTTAGCCAGAATCTGGGCTAGCTGGCTTGCCCTGACCAGCTAGGTTCTCTGTACATAAGTTGCAGGTGAGGTTGGCTACCTTGACACCCATGCTCTGAGACTACTATAGGTAAGCTCATAGCACACACAGATACATACAGACAGACAGACACACACACACACACATTACAGTCAGGTCTGGTAGTACAGCTTATGGTGAAGGCTGGGGCTGTCTGGGGTCTTTGGGCATGAGAGCTGCTGCCTTACAATCTCTAAAAGCCAGCTTTGAACCTGTCATCAATGAACATAGTGTAGGAGGATTTTGATTTCTGGTCACTTTCTTTTTTATTTATTTATTTATTTATTTATTTATTTATTTATTTTATTTAAGAAAGGATTAATTAACAAAACCATAGGGTAGGAGGGGTACAACTCCACACAATTCCCACCGCCCAATCTCCATATCCCACCCCCTCCCCCTATAGCTTTCCCATTCTCTATCCCTCTGGGAGCATGGACCCAGGGTCATTGAGGGTTGCAGAAGGTAGAAGGTCTGGCTTCTGTAATTGCTTCCTCGCTGAACATGGGTGTTGACTGGTCGGTCCATACTCCCAGTCTGCCTCTCTCTTTCCCTAGTAGGATGGGTCTCTGGGGAAGCTGAGCTCCAGGACACATTGGTGGTGTCTTCAATCCAGGGAAGTCTGGCTGGCATCCTGATGACACCCGGAACCTGGTGACTGAAAAGAGAGTTAACATACAAAGCCAAACAAATTGTTGAGCAATCATGGACCCTAAGCTTGGAAAAGTGGAGAGGATGTATTAGGGAGGTACTCACTGCAAACTCTAGTATACTTCTGCTTTCTTACTTTGGTGCCATACTCCAAACTCAGTCAATTTCTGCTTTGCGTTTCTACTTCTTTTTTTTTTTTTTTACATGCATAACATTCCCCAGATTCCCATTTAGCAATACAACCCCCACTATTTCATTCATCATTTTTCATGGACCTGTATTCTCCCCACCCACCCACCCACCCCAGAGTCTTTTACTTTGGTGTAATACTCCAATTCCATTTCAGGTTCGACTTGTGTTTTCTTTTCTAATCTTGTTTTTCAACTTCGGCCTGAGAGTGAGATCATCCCATATTCATCCTTCTGTTTCTGACTTATTTCACTCAACATGATTTTTTCAAGGTCCATCCAAGATCGGCTGAAAACGGTGAAGTCACCATTTTTTACAGCTGAGTAGTATTCCATTGTGCATATATACCACAACTTGCTCAGCCACTCATCTGTTGTTGGACACCTGGGTTGCTTCCTGGTTTTGGCTATTACAAATTGTGCTGCCAAGAACATATGTGTACACAGATCTTTTTGGATGGATGTGTTGGGTTCCTTAGGATATATCCCCAGGAGGGGAATTGCAGGGTCATAGGGTAGGTCCATTTCTAGCCTTCTGAGAGTTCTCCAGACTGTTCTCCACAGAGGTTGGTCCAATTGACATTCCTACCAGCAGTGCAGGAGGGTTCTTTTGACCCCACATCCTCTCCAGCATTTGCTGCTGTTACCTTTTCTGATGTGTGACATTCTCACAGGAGTGAAGTGATATCTCATTGTTGTCTTGATTTGCATTTCTCTGACAATCAGAGACTTGGAGCATTTTTTCATGTGTTTCTCAGCCTTTTGGATCTCTTCTGTGGTGAATATTCTGTCCAATTCCTCCCCCCATTTTTGGATGGGGTTATTTGTTGTCTTGTTGTTGAGTCTGGTAAGCTCTTTATATGTGTTGGTTATTAAACTCTTATCTGATGTATGGCATGTAAAGATCTTCTCCCATTCTGTGAGGGGTCTCTTGATTTGGGTAGTGGTTTCTTTTGTTGTGAAGAAGCTTTTTAATTTGATGTAGTCCCATAGGTTTATACTTGCCTTAGTCTTCCTTGTAATTGGATTCGTTTCATTGAAAATGTCTTTAAAATTTATGCGGAAAAAAGTTCTTCCAATATTTTCCTCTAAGTATCTGATAGTTTCTGGTCTAACATCCAAGTCCTTGATCCACTTGGAATTTACTTTTGTATTTGGTGAAATACAGTGATTCAGCTTCATTCTTCTGCATGTTTCAACCCATTGTTTCCAACACCATTTGTTGAAGAGACTCTGCTTTCCCCATGTAATAGTCTGGGCCCCTTTGTCAAAGATTAGATGTCCATAGGTGTGGGGCCTCATTTCTGGGCTCTCAATTCTATTCCACTGGTCAGTGTGTCTGTTCATGTTCCAGTACCAAGCAGTTTTTATGACAATGGCCCTATAATATAGTTTGAGATCTGGCAGTGTAATGCCTCCGGTTCTGTTCTTTTTTCTCAAGATTGTTTTGGCAATTCTAGGTCTTTTCTGGTTCCAGATAAACATTTGTAGCATTTGTTCTATTCTCCTAAAAAATGTGCTTGGGATCTTGATGGGGATAGCATTAAATTTGTAGATGGCTCTGGGTAATATATTCATTTTGATGATGTTAATTCTTCCAACCCATGAGCATGGAATATCTTTCCACTTCTTTGTGTCTTTTTCAATTTCTTTGAGTAGTGACTCATAATTTTCAGTATACAAGTCTTTCACTTCTTTGGTTAGGTTTATTCCTAGATATTTTATTGTTTTTGTTGCTATAGAAAAAGGAACTGATTTCTGGATTTCAATTTCTTCTAACTTAGTGTTTGCATAGAGGAATGCCACTGACTTTTGAATGTTAATTTTATAGCCTCACACATTACTGTATTGCCTGATGATTTCCAAAAGCTTCTTGCTAGATTCCTTAGGTTTTTCCATGTATACTATCATGTCATCTGCAAATAAGGAGAGTTTGACTTCTTCTCTTCCTTTATTCCTTTATCTGTATTCCTTTAATTCCTTGCTCCTGCCTGATTGCTATGGCAAGAACTTCCAACTCTATGGTGAATAGTAATGGTGATAGTGGGCAGCCCTGTCTAGTACCTGATCTGAGGGGAAATGCTTCCAGTTTTTCACCATTGAGTATGATGTTGGCTGTAGGTTTGCTATATATAGACTCCACTATGTTCAGGAATTTTCCATCTATTCCTATTTTTTGTAGTGTTTTGATCATAAAGGGATGTTGTATTTTGTCAAAGGCTTTCTCTGCATCTATTGATATGACCATGTGGTTTTTGGTCTTGCTTTTGTTGATGTGGTGGATCACATTGTTTGATTTACGTATATTAAACCAACCTTGCATGCCTGGAATAAACCCTACTTGGTCATGATGAACAATATTTTTGATATACTGCTGTATCCGGTTGGCTAGAATTTTGTTCAATATTTTCGCATCTATGTTCATCAGAGATATTGGTCTGTAGTTTTCTTTTTTGGTTGTGTCCCTGTCTGCTTTTGGTATCAGGGTGATGTTGGCTTCATAGAAGCTGGCAGGGAGTATTCCAGTGTCTTCAATCTTCTGGAAGACTTTTAAAAGTAGAGGTATTAGTTCTTCTTTGAAAGTTTTGTAGAATTCATTTGTAAAACCATCTGGTCCAGGAATTTTATTTTTGGGAAGATTTTTGATAACTGTTTCAATTTCATTATCTGTGATGGGCCTGTTCATGTTATCCACTTCCTCTTTACTTAGTTCTGGAAGTTGGTAGGTATCTAGGAAATCATTCATTTCTTCCAGGTTCTCTAACTTGGTGGCATATAGTTGTTCATAGAAGCCTCGCATGATATGTTGAATTTCTGCAGTGTCTGTTGTGATATCTCCTCTTTCATTTACTATCCGATTTATTTGGGTCTTCTCCCTTTTTTGTTTTGTGAGTCTGGCTAAAGGTTTGTCGATTTTGTTTACTCTTTCGAAGAACCAACATTTACTTTCATTGATCTTTTGTATGGTTTTCCTATTCTCAATGTTATTTATTTCTGCCCTAACTTTAGTAATTTCTGTCCTTCTGGTTGCTTTAGGGTTCCTTTGTTGTTCTTCTAGGTCTTTAAGATGTGC
Source organism: Erinaceus europaeus (assembly GCF_950295315.1). Taxonomy (NCBI): domain Eukaryota; kingdom Metazoa; phylum Chordata; class Mammalia; order Eulipotyphla; family Erinaceidae; genus Erinaceus; species Erinaceus europaeus. Next base: position 105,813 of record NW_026647995.1, on the reverse strand, counting down.
AATCAGGCTGTTTATTTGTGCCTTTTCTTGTTTCCTAATGTGTGCTTGTATAGCTATGAACTTCCCTCTTAGGACTGCTTTAGCTGTGTCCCAAATATTTTGATAGCTTGTGTCTTCATTTTCATTGAACTCTCGAAACATTTTGATTTCTTCCTTGATTTCCTCTTTGACCCAGAAGTTGTTAAGAAGTGTACTGTTGAGCTTCCACATTTTGGCACTGTTACTAATCTTTTGTTGATTGTTAAGTGTTAGTTTAATTCCACTGTGGTCTGAGAAGATGCTTGGGATGATTTCAGTGCTCTTGAATAGGCTGATGCTGTCTTTGTGGCCTAACATATGGTCTATCTTTGAGAATGATCCATGTGGATTTGAGTAAAATGTGTATTCCAGTTTCTTGGGATGAATGACTCTGAAAATGTCCAATAGTTCTAGTTTATCTATCTCTTCATTTATCTCCCTTATGTCTTTACTGATTTTCTTCCTGGATGATCTGTCAAGTTGAGATAGTGGGGTGTTGAAGTCCCCTACTATGATTGTGTTACTGTTAATATAATGCTGTAGCTCTTTCAGTAGAAGTTTGATGTATTTAGATGGCTTCTCATTGGGTGCATAGATATTAATAATTGTTAAGTCCTCTTGATTGACTGATCCTCTGAGCATTAAGTAGTGTCCATTCCTATCTTTTTTAATCTTATCTATTTTAAAGTCTATCATGTCAGATATGAGAATAGCTGTTCCTGCCCTTTTATGTGAGCCATTGGCTTGAATGATAGTTTTCCATCCTTTCACTTTAAGTCTTTGTTTGTCTTGTTGCGTTAGGTGAGTTTCCTGTAGACAACATATTGTTGGGTTGTGTTTTCTGATCCATCTTTCTACTCGGTGTCTTTTAATAGGTGAATTCAGGCCATTCGCATTTATTGATATCAAAGATTGAAGATATTTTAACGCCATTCTTGTAGAGTTTTAGAGTGTTTTGATATATGTTCTATTTGTGGTGGTCTGGTTGTTTATAGGAAACCTTTCAGAACTTCTTTCAAGGCAGGCTTGGTGATGGTTGCTTCCTTCAACTGTTGCTTGTTTGAGAAGGTTTTGATGCTTCCATCTAGTCTGAATGACAATCTAGCAGGATATAGTATTCTTGGCTGAAAGCCTTTCTCATTGAGCACTCGATAGATATCTTGCCATTCTCTTCTGGCCTGTAGTGTTTGTATGGAGAAGTCTGCTGCTAATCTTATGGGTTTTCCTTTGTAGGTGACTCTTTGTTTTTCTCTTGCAGCCTTGAGGATCCTTTCTTTATCCTTATTCCTTTCCAATCTAAGTATGACATGTCTTGGTGTCTTTAGGTCTGGGTTAATTCTGTTTGGGACCCTCTGGGCTTCTTGAATCTTTATGTCTTTGGTGTTGTCTAGACTAGAGAAATTTTCAGCTATTATGGCCTGGAGAACGCTTTCTTCCTCCCCTTCTATTTCTTCCTCTGGTAAGCCAAAAATGCGTATATTGTTTCTTTTGAAGTCATCCCATAGGACTCTGTTGTTGTTTTCAGCATCTCTTAATCTCTTTTTGAGATCTCTTACTTCTTCTTTAGTTGTCTCTAATTCATCCTTAATCTTGCTAATTCTGTCTTCAGCCTCATTGATTCTATTCTCTCTGCCCTCTACTGCTTTCTGGAGTTCATCTATTTTGTTGCCCTGCTCTGATACTGTTTTAGCTTGTTCAGCTAGTTGCCTTCTTAGCTCATCAATTTCAGCTTTCAGCTCTCTAATAACCATGAGATTATTAGAATTTTCTTCCATATTCTCATTTGTTGTTCCTGCAGTTCTGATTACAATTTTTTCAAATTCTTTACTCACTCCTGTTATTATTTCCTTAGCTAATGTTTGGATGTTGAAATCGTTGTTTTGTGCTTCGCCCTCTGGAGGACTTTTAGCTGGACTCTTGTCCTGGTTCGAGTCTCCAATATTTTTTCTTGTTGTTTTAACCATTTTATATAAGTTAACAGTTTTTTCAATCCCTGAGTTGGAGTTCAGTGGTGTAAAAGCCTTTTTTTTTCCCCTGTAGGCTATGGTAGCCTGAGGGCTTTTAAACTATCAATAGGCTTCTTGGCTTAATCAATGACTCCTGACCAAGATATAAAGCAGGGTGTGGCAGAGATAATCCAGTGGTTATGCAAAGAGACTTTCACAGCCCTTCAGCTATGCCACCAAGGTATAGGTCTTCTCCTGAGTTTCCCTGTTAGATCTCTGTGCCCTGGTGTCCCTCCCTGTTGCTGCTCCAGATTCTGAGGGTAGTAGCAATGGAGACTCAGAGTTGTACTTGGTGAGTCTCTGGGGAGTCCTTTCCTCCCTTCACCTGTCCCCTTGTTGGTGGAGCAGACTGGAGGTGGTGTCTCCATTGACAAACTGTTGAACTGTTAGCAGTCACTTAATCTCTCCTTAGGCCCCTCTCTCCTCTCTGTCACCAGCCATGTGTGTTTGTACTCACGGGTGATTTACTGGGTTTCTGTGGTCATTCTAGTCCTGTCTTGTTTCGGTCCAGGTGGTCTCCTTTGGTATTCCTAGTTGATCCGGCAGAGGAGAGGAGAGGAGAGAAAGCGATCTGCTGCTCGTAGCTCCGCCTCCGGAAGTCGAATCCTCTGGTCACTTTCTAACTCATCTATTTCTTTTCTCTCCTTCTCTGTCTCTGACTCTCACAGGCTCTCACTCACTCTGTCTGCACTCAGTAATATTTTACTTATATTTTTATTTTATTGACAGGCCCAGATATACAAAGAGAGTTGCCAGAGCATTGCTGAGCTCTGGCTTGTTGTGTTGGTGATTTCACCTAGGCTACTGGAGCCTCAGCTTTGTAAGTCTTTCTGACACAAGCCATATTCTGTCTCCTCATATCCATGGCAGTATCTCTCAGACTTTATAATAAACATATACATCCATATATATATGTATATATATATATATCTGTTATTTTTAGAATTGTCAACCTATGTAATTGATCTTTCTCAGAATTATCACATTTATAACAGCTTCCTTTTTCATTAATAATTGGCCACCTAGTTAAAGCAGGATTCAATACAATTATAAATAATAGAACCTTCCAGTAGCATTTCTAATAGCATTTCTATCAGCATCCTTATTGTAATTATCATAGTACAGAACTTGCCTCCTTTCTCTAGTGTAAGCTTCAGTACATATGAGTTTCTTTTCATTCTCTTGAAATCTTAATTTCCCTGGACTATGAAGTGTCTCAGAATTTTTGAAGCAGCCCTCTGTTTCTCAGCAGATGGTTTACATTACCTGCTGTAATCAGGTCTTCCTGTGCTTTTTGTTTTTATTTTTCATTTTTTTCAAATCCTCCTAGATCATCCCCATTTATTTGCATATTTATTTATTTATTTAGTCCTATATTACATGAGGGGTCATTTCTTCTGCTTGATAGATTTTTCTCTTATAATTGAAGGGAAGTTTACACTCACAATACATTTCGTGTGGTAAATACTACACACATATGGTGAAGGCTGTGGTGGTCTGGGTTCTGTGGACTTGAGACTTCTGCCATAGATCTCTACAACCAAGGTTTGAATCTTTCATGTATGAACACAGTGTGGGAGGTTTTTGACTTCTGGTCTCTTTCCCACTCTTCTATTTCTCTTCTTGCCTTCACTGTCTCTGACTCTCACAGGCTCTCACTCACTCTGTCGGCACTCATTAATATTTTACTTATACATTATTTTACTGACAGGCCCAGATATACAAAAGGAATCACCAGGACACTGCTGATCTCTGGCTGTTTTATTGGTGATTTCTCCTAGGTTTCTGGAGCCTCAGCTTTGTAAGTCTCTCTGGCTCAAGCCATATTCTGTCTCCTCATAGCCATGCCAGTATCCCTCAGAGTCTATAATAAAGATACACTTACATATATGTACATATATACATATATATATATATATATATCAGTCATTTTTAGAATTGGTGACCTTTTTATTTTATCTTAATTCAGAATTACCAAATTTATAACAGCCTCCTTATTCATAAATAATCGGTCACAGAGTTGGAGCAGGATTCACTACAATTATAAATTATAAGCCTTCCAGGAGCATTTCCAATAGCCTTTCTATCAGTATCCTCATTGTAATTATCATAGCACAGAACTTGCCTTGATTTTCTAGTGTAAGCTTCAATACATATGCCTTTCTTTTCATTCTCGGGAATTCTTAATTTCCCTGGACGCTGAAGTGTCAGTGAAGTTTTGAAGCAGCCCTCTGTTTCTCAGCAGATGTTTTCTATATTTCTGCTGTAATCGGATCTTCCTGTGGTTTTTGTTTTTATTTTTTTCAAATCCTCCTAGATCATCCCCATTAATTTGCATATTTATATATTTAGTCCCATATCACATGACTGGTCATTTCTTCTGCCTGACAGATTTTCTCTTATAATTGAAGGGAACTTTTGACACACAATACATTTCCTTTTCCAGATACTACACACTACTACAACTACTACTGCACTGTTTTTGACAGTGACATCCAATGCACAATGGATTAGTATTGCATGGCTCTAAAGAATGTTCACTATTTAACCTACAATGTTTTTAACCTCACAAATATTTATTCTGTTCTTTCTTGGGGGATGAATGGTTTACCGTCAACAGTTACATGTAAAAGTGGCACGGGGGTAATTTTCCCACTTTCCCTGTATTTCTGTACATCATTTGTAACTTTCTTACTGAGTAGAAGGAAACAGTCATAAATTGAGAGAGCAGGGCCCAAGCAGGAAGAGAGACAGAGAAACAGCTGCAGTTCTGATTTGACACTAGCACAGCTTTTCCCGAGCTGGGTACGTGGTGAGCAGGGGCTCAAAACGGGGTCCTGGGCTTCCACATAGTTCCCTGGCATCTCCACCAGCTGTGCCTCCAACCCATGCTTCCTTTATTGTCCATGTAACTATAGATCTGCTCTAGGCACTTCTCACCTTCATATGCCAGAAACTTAACACTTGTCCCCTCCACCCATGAAACTTTGACCTTTTACTTGAGTGCAAAACAGCAACCCCAATCCACGTTATTTCAGGGAAAAGTGTGTGTGTCTCTGTGGGAGGGTGTGAGTGTGTGTGTGTGTGTGTGTAAGTGTACGTAAGTGTGTTTCAGTTATGATTACGGCTGTTGTTTCTTTATTCCTGACGCAGATTCTTAGGAACTGGGTTTTGCTATGACAAAGGAAGTTTCCACTGCACAAGTGGTTTTTCAAATATGAATGGCACATTGGATATTCTGGACACTGTTGTGCATTCTCCCAGGTGGTCCTCAGATGGGTTCTTTCCTTTGCTATTCCCATGCTGTCTGTAATTTTCTGTGTAGACTCAAAGAGGAGTGGCATGGGGGAGCTCAGCTGCATTCTGCTGTGTGTCCACAAGATGGCAGCAAAGCCCATAGTTGAGTGTAGTGATTCTGTGGAATGAGGAGAACTCTGGGATTTGTGGCCCATGGACAGCAAGGTTGAAATTGACGTAGAGGGCCCTAGACATCTGTTCTTTCCTGTGGGGTGGGGGGATCCCCCATTTGGCTTTGCAAGTGGAAGGGGTTTCTCTCTTTGTCTGGGATGACTCTATTGGGAGCTTGTGAATCCCTGTGCTCAGCTGAATTCTGCTGGGTGTCCACAAGAGGGCAGCACCAGTGCGGGACTAAGGCTCCATGGGGCATGTGCCCTGAGGCACTGGGCTATGAGAGTGGAGACAGTGTTTATGGTTGTGCCCCAAGAGCATGGCCAGCCTAGCTCAAGCAGGCAGTGTCCTAAGGACGCATCCATACAGGAGCTGTTGGGTCGTGTTGGCAGAAACAGGGCCTTCAGAGGACGGCAGACAGTCCCCAGGGGTGGGTCTAAGAGACCGTGCCCTCTGAGCCTGAGGGGAAGGCCCAGTGTGTATTCATAGAGACAGCTGGCCAATTAGAGAAGAACATCACCCTCAGGGGCGTGAACCAAGAGCTGTCCAATGAGAACAGAGGAGAAGTTGCGAGGGCGGGACTCAGAGAGAAGCCTTCTGAAGGAAGCCCGCCAATGGGAGCTCAGAGCTGGCCTTAAAAGGCTGGGCGTGCTTCCAGGAAGTGCGAAGCAGTGTTCAGCCCAGGGCCATGCCTTGCCGAAGCTGTCCAGTGCGCATGCGTATAACTCCATTTATGCCTGTGCCTCTGTGGATGTGTGCTTGAGTGACTGTGAGAGTGTGTGTTTGTGTTTGTTTGTGTGTGTGTGTATGTGTGTGGTAGGGAGAGAAAGAGAACAAGAGAATCACTGTGGCACAGGAAATTTTTGTAAAACACTTGGCACATTCTGATTTACCACTCAATATTGACACCGTTGTAGCTCTCCTTGGCCCTTGGATACTATTTTTCTTTTCAGAAGTAAAGACACTGAAGAGGGAGAGGTTTTTGCCCTGAGGCTTACACAAGGAACTAGCAGCTGCTCTGTGTGTGTTGCCAGACTAGGAAACTTGTGCTGCCTGTCCATGTGGAGAGTCTCCTTGATGAGTTCCTCTCGATCCTTTTTCGCTAAGTGCCGTTGGAGCTGCATATAGCTAATGATTTGGTGATTTTACTCCTTTGGACAATTATTTTCCTGATGCACAGTTTGTCTCCAGGTTTTATCAATCAATTGTCTGAATGTCATATCGCATCCATTGTAGAAAATGACTACGTCAGTCTCTCTCTCTCTCTCTCTCTCTCTCTCTCTATATATATATATATATATATATATATATATATATATGTAAGATGTAGAGGTCTGAAAATATATTTTGGCTAGAGAACTGCACAGCTCTGGATTCAGGTAATAATGCGGATACACCTGGCCCTCTGAGCCAGAGTCATGAGAGACATCTCACAGAACATTCGTTTACCTCTTGTCACTCTACAAATTTCTCTCAGCACAAACTACAGCTGCCAAATCATCTACTTCCCTCTTGCTTTTTTTGTCCACAGAGTCCTATCCCAAAACTGTAAATCAAAGAAGAAATAGACATAGTTCAGTTCCCTGCACACAGGACAGGCTGAGGCTGGACCAGGGAGATGAAATACGCAAGCCTGCATCTTGGCTGGAACATCACTAAAACTACTTCCAATTTGGAGAGGCAAGGGCAGTTTTTCAGAGTGGACTGGAGGCTTACTGTTGCTTCTCAGAGTGGGCTAAGACCTAGATGTTCTAAGTGTTACCTTTCCTCACAAACATAAAATAACAATGCCACTTGTAAGAAGTATGCATGGGCATGGAGGGTTTGTCTTCAGTGCTCTGGCACTGATCAACACAGGGCCAGAATTTCTGTCCTTTTCCGTCACTGTCATTCTGTCTCTCTGACTGTCTCTGCGTGCCTTCTTCCCTGGACCCTTCGTGGAAGTCAGTGCATGCATCATGAACTCGGTCTTCCTGGTGTTGAAATTATCCTTTCTTTGCCCTTTAGATTACTTAGTCTCGTGCATATGGCGTAGTACAGAGGGGAACTGAGGAGACAGCTTTCCTGCTGCAGGTAACAGGCATATGTCCATCTCCAGCTGCAGCTGTACAGGCCCTCTGTGCTTGACTCCCATTCTCCAGGGCCCTGTGGCTGACTCTCAGCCTAAATGCAGCCCTCCTCTGTTTTATGCTTTACATTGGGTGCTAGTTCTCCCCCACCAAGAGAATTAGTTCAGGCCTGCTAATTTTGCGGGCCCGCTTAGCCCCGCCCCTAGGAAGCCCGCCAGAGTTCCAGAGTTGGAGAGTTTCAGAGGGTTCCCCAGTAAGAGAGTTCCAGAGTTCCAGAGTGAGAGAGTTCGAGGGTTCCTGAGTTCCAGAGTAAGAGAGAGAGTGCTTGCGCCGCCGCAAAGAGACAGCAGAGTTCTGTTTGGTGATTAGTTTGTCTTAGTTTATGAATCGTTGTTCCTGAATAAAGAAATACAGCCTCCCTGTCCAGCCTTTGTCCTCCAGTCTCTGTTCACCACTGCGAAGCTAACCCGCCAGGCTAGAGCTTAAGAATTTTAACAACAAATGGTGCCCAACGTGGGGCTGACCTGCGCATCTCTCAGATAAGTAAAGACAATTTGGCTACCTAGGCACTATGGCCTTCTCTTCTGCTTGTGAAGAGATCTCCAAAGACCTCCGCTCTTTCTTCACGAGACTGTTTTGCTGTTTCTGGAACATTTATCTCTGGACCACTCTGTGGTTTCCACTCGCTCGGGCGAACTCAGAACAGCCAGTGGGAAGAGCCAGCGGGCGGGAGGCGAGGCGCGGAGCTGCCGTTTCCACCTGGTTAAACGGCCAGCCAGCCGGCTGCACCCAGACAACCCCGCGCACCGCGCCCGCAGCCCAGCAGGAGGCCGAAGCCAGCACACAAGCGCCCCTGGAGCCCGAGGCCAACACACAAGAGCCTGAGGCCAGCCCACAGGAGCCGGCTCTCCACCACGTGGCGCAGGGCACTGGACGTGTGATCCCTCCACGCTGCTCGGCCACTGCGAACAGGGCAACAGACAAGGCAGGGCCATGGGGCAGGGCCGCGGCGGCCCATCATGGCCGCCACCCCTGGGCACCTAGGCCCACGCCTTCTACAAAGATGGCCTGCCTGCCCTCTTTCTATGAATTCTGGAACCATCCCGGGCCTCCCGGACCCCAGGGCTCCCTGCCAAAACTGGGCACACGAGATCTCCAGCCGCCGGTCGGGTCTGACGACAGACAAGCTGTAGTACGCAGAGACTTGTGCAGAGATCACAACCTGCAATTCCTAGAAGTGGAGCTGCTCGGAAATGGAGCTGCACGGGAAGCCACCTCCGGATGGTGAACCCCCCCCCCCCAACAACTAAGACAGTACAGATTTAAATTCGTGTTTAAAATGACATGTCTTCGTAACAAAGGTTTCTCTCCTTGTGTATTAATGACTATGTTTATGTGTATGTTTAAAGTTTGGTAAACAGTAGCTTTAAGGCTAAATTCTTACTAGTCAAAGTTAAATGAAAAAGGTTTTCAATGTAATTCTCATAAAGATAAAATTAACTTACATTTAAAGTCTAAGGTAAAAATTAGTTAACAATCAATATATTTTAACTAAGTTAGTCTAAACAAAAGGTTAAATAGACTTGTTGATGTGTAAAACTCTCCATTACCTTCTCTATTAGAAATGGTAGATTGCACAGTGGCTATGCTAATTATTCTCATGCCTGAGGTTTCCTCTCCAGCCCACACCTAGGGTGTGTCTCCATCTTGAATGGGTGTAACAAAAGGTTAAAAGACCTTGTTGATATGTAAAAGTCTCAAATTCCTTCTCTATTAGAAACGTTGGATCGTGCAGTAGATATGCTAATAATAAGTTTTTTTTTCATAGTAAGTAAGTTGCAGCCAGCTGCCTGTGGGACTCTAGGCCGTTCCCCGCCCCCATGCAAATGCCCGTCGAAGAAAGTACGCCCCCCAGAGGCAAGAAATGTTTTTTTTAAGCTGATAAAATTTAGTTTGTGCCAGTTTCTTTTTTAAAAAATGCCTGTAAGATATAGGTTTCTGTTCACCCCACACCCTTGATACTGTAGCCATTTAGTTAAAAGAAAAGGGAGAATTGTTGTATGCTTTACATTGGGTGCTAGTTCTCCCCCGCCAAGAGAATTAGATCAGGCCTGCTAATTTCGCGGGCCCACTTAGCCCCGTCCCTAGGAAGCCCGCCAGAGTTCCAGAGTTGGAGAGTTTCAGAGGGTTCCCCAGTAAGAGAGTTCCAGAGTTCCAGATTGAGAGAGTTCGAGGGTTCCTGAGTTCCAGAGTAAGAGAGAGAGTGCTTGCGCCGCCGCAAAGAGACAGCAGAGTTCTGTTTGGTGATTAGTTTGTCTTAGTTTATGAATCGTTGTTCCTGAATAAAGAAATACAGCCTCCCTGTCCAGCCTTTGTCCTCCAGTCTCTGTTCACCACTGCAAAGCTAACCTGCCCGGCTAGAGCTTAAGAATTTTAACAACACTCCTCAATTTCCTGCACCGTATCCTTGTCCTTATTCCATGAGAGCCCAGGTGAAGAGAAGTGAAATTCTACCAACCTGGCACACACACTGTGCTTTCCCTCTATTGGGCTGAATGTAAAGGATCTGTGGTACTGATGGCCACACCAGTGTCCAGATTTTCCACGCAAAACGGAAGATTCCAGGGTTCAGAAAGAGGGTGTTTTGATGGCTGTGAAATGTCTTTTCCAAGTGCCTCCTCGGGTTTCAAATTCTTTTGAAACCTGAAGTTCTTTCTTGTATCTAGGGAATATTCTCACCTCTGGCCCAAAGGCACTCCCAACTAGGAGCACAGTTATCCCGGGGTCAGGAGGTCTGCCAGCCTGATAGCTCCTGGAGGGATTCCTGAGTATGTCCTCAGGCCCCAAGTGGTAACAGGTGTTTCCAATTGCCTTTATTAGCAGCAGCCAGGCCCTCCGGTGAGGGGCGGGGCTGTGATCTCCACTGGAAGCTCCTAATTCAGCCAATGGAGACATCCATCTTCCTTTTGTCTCTCCATAGCAAGGGCCCAGGGAGTTTGTGCTTCCTGCAAGCAGAGCGACTTTGTATGGGCCACTCATGCATGCCTACTTCTGGGAATCTCTCTGAGTGTGATGTGTGGACACCCGGACACCATGATCAGGGATTGTGAGGCCACAGGAGCAATTGCCTTAGCCTGACCCAAAGGGTAGGTGTAAGGGGCCGGATTCATCCACTATTGTTTGGTCAAACACAGTCCCCATCTATGTTGAAACACAGCTCTTTCTGGGTTCTTTCTGGGCTTGTAATCTGCTGCCCTGAGCAGTGGACTGAAAGTCTGGAGGCTAAGTAGGCAGCCAAACATGACTGCCTACTCATCCTCATGCCCCTGAATTCTGAGGGGTGCCCCAGCTTACCCCGTTGTCAGTGTTTGGATGATAGTGAGGCATGGGATTGAATCGGGAACTCAGGAGAGGGAGACTTGAGAATCCCTTTGCATATGCATTCTTGCTTAGCCACAATCTGGGCTAGCTGGCTTGCCCTGTCCAGCTAGGTTCTCTGTACATAAGTTGCACATGAGGCTGAATACCTTGACACCCATGCTCTGAGACTACTATAGGTGAGCTATGAGCACACACAGACACACACAGACAGACAGACACACACTCACACACACATTACTGTAAGGTCTGGTAGTACAGCATATGGTGAAGGCTGGGGCTGTATGGGGTCTCTGGGCATGAGAGCTGCTGCCTTACAATCTCTGCAAGCCAGGTTTGAACCTGTCATCAATGAGCACAGTGTAGGAGGTTTTTGACTTCTGGTCACTTTCCTACTTATCTATTTCTTTCTTGCATTCTCTGTCTCTAACTCTCACATGCTCTCACACACTCTGTATACACTCATTGATATTTTACTGACAGGCCCAGATATACAAAGAGAGTTACCAGAGCACTGCTGAGCTCTGGCTTGTTTTTTTGGTGATATCACCTAGTGTACTGGAGTCACAGCTTTGTAAGTCTCTATGACACAAGCCGTATTCTGTCTCCTCATATCCATGGCAGTATCTCTCAGACTTTATAATAAACATATACATCCATATATGTATATATATAAATATACATATATATATATATATCATTTTTAGAATTGTCGTCCTATGTAATTGATCTTTATCAGAATTCACACATTTATAACAGCTTCCTTTTTCATTAATAATTGGCCACCTAGTTGGAACAGAATTCAATACAATTATAAATAATAGAACCTTCCAGTAGCATTTCTAATAGCATTTCTATCAGCATCCTTATTGTAATTATCATAGTACAGAACTTGCCTCCTTTCTCTAGTGTAAGCTTCAGTACATATGAGTTTCTTTTCATTCTCCTGACATCTTAAATTCCCTGGACTCTGAGGTGTCTCGGAATTTTTGAAGCAGCCCTCTGTTTCTCAGCAGATGGTTTCCATTTTCTACTGTAATCAGGTCTTCTTGTACTTTTTGTTTTTATTTTTCATTTTTTTTCAAATTCTCCTATATCATCCAAATTTATTTGCATATTTATTTAGTCCTATATTACATGAGGGGTCATTTCTTCTGCTTGATAGATTTTTCTTTTATTATTGAAGGGAAGTTTACACTCACAATACATTTCATGTCGTAAATACTACACACATATGGTGAAGGCTGGGGTGGTCTGGGGTCTGTGGACATGAGACTGCTCCCTTACAATCTCGACAACCCAGGTTTGAACCTGTCATGTATGAACACAGTGTGGGAGGTTTTTGACTTTTGGTCTCTTTCCCACTCTTCTATTTCTATTCTTGCCTTCTCTGTCTCTGACTCTCACAGGCTCTCACTCACTCTGTCTGCACTCATTAATATTTTACTTATATACTTACTTTACTGACAGGCCCTGATATACAAAGAGAGTCACCAGGGCACTGCTGAGCTCTGGCTTGTTTTGTTGCCAATTTCACCTAGGTTTCTGGAGCCTCAGCTTTGTAAGTCTCTCTGGCACAAGCCATACTCTGTCTGCTCATAGTCATGCCAGTATCCCTCAGAGTCTATAATAAAGATACACTTACATATATGTACATATATATATATATATATATATATATATATATCAGTCATTTTTAGAATTGTTGACCTTTTTATTTGATCTTAATGCAGAATTACCACATTTATAACAGCCTACTTATTCATAAATAATTGGTCACATAGTTGGAGCAGGATTCAGTACAATTATAAATTGTAAACCTTCCAGGAGCATTTCCAGTAGCCTTTCTATCAGTATCCTCACTGTAATTATCATAGCACAGAACTTGCCTCCATTTTCTAGTGTAAGCTTCAATAAGTATGCCTTTCTTTTCATTCTCGGGAATTCTTAATTTGCCTGGACCCTGAACTGTCAGGGAAGTTTTGAAGCAGCCCTCTGTTTCTCAGCAGACCTTTCCTATATTTCTGCTGTAATCAGGTCTTCCTGTGGTTTTTGTTTTTATTTTTTTCATATCCTCCTAGATCATCCCCATTTATTTGCATATTTATTTATTTATTTATTTATTTATTCCGTTATCACATGAGGGGTCATTTTTTCTGACTGATAGATTTTCTCTTATAATTGAAGGGAACTTTTGACACACAATACATTTCCTTTTGCAGATACTACACACTACTACAACTACTACAGCACTGTTTTTGACAGTGACATCCAATGCACAATGGATTAGTATTGCATGGCTCTAAAGAATGTTCACTATTTAACCTACAATGTTTTTAACCTCACAAATATTTATTCTGTTCTTTCTTGGGGGATAAATGCTTTACAGTCAACAGTTGCATGTAATAGTGGGCAAGGGGGGTAATTTTTCCCACTTATCTGTATTTCTGTACATCATTTGTAACTTTCTTATTCAGGAGAAGGAAACAGTCAAAAATTGAGAGAGCATGTCCCAAGCAGGAAGAGAAACAGAGAGACAGCTGCAGCTCTGATTTCACACTAGCCCAGCTTTTCCCTAGCTGAGTAAGTGGTGAGCAGGGACTCAAAATGGGGTCCTGGGCTTCCACATAGTTCCCTGGCATCGCCACCAGCAGTGCCAAGAAGTGAAACTCTACCACCCTGGCACACACATTGTGCTTTCCCTCTATTGGGCCAAATGTAAAGGTCTGTGGTACTGATGGCCACGCGAGTGTCCAGATTTTCCATGAAAAACGGATGCATCCAGGGTTCAGAAAGAGGGTGTTTTGATGGCTGTGAAATGTCTTTTCCAAGTGCCTCCTGGGGTTTCAAATCCTTTTGAAACCTGAAGTTCGTTCTTGTATTTAGGGAATATTCTCACCTCTGGTCCGAAGGCCTTCCCAACTAGGAGCACAGCTATCCCGGGGTCAGGAGGTCTGCCAGCCTGCTAGCTCCTTGAGGGATTCCTGAGTATGTCCTCAGGCCCCAAGTGGTAACAGGTGTTTCCAATTGCTTTTATTAGCAGCAGCCAGGCCCTCAGGTGAGGGGCGGGGCTGTGATCTCCACTGGAAGCTCCTAATTCAGCCAATGGAGGCCTCCATCTTCCTTTTGTCTCTCCATAGCAAGGGCCCAGGGAGTTTGTGCTTCCTGCAAGCAGAGCGACTTTGTATGGGACACTCATGCATGCCTACCTCTGGGAATCTCTCTGAGTGTGATGTGTGGACACCAGTACACCATGATCAGGGATTGTGATTCCACAGCAGCAATTACCTAGCCGGACCCAAATGGTAGGTTTAAGGGGCCGGGTTCATCCACTATTGTTTGGTCAAACACAGTTCCCATCTATGTTGAAACACAGCTCTTTCTGGGTTCATTCTGGGCTTGTAATCTGCAGCCCTGAGCAGGGGACTGAGAGTCTGGAGGCTGAGTAGGCAGCCAAACTTGACTGGACAGGCTCCTTCCCTTGAATTCTCAGGGGTGCCCCAGCTTACCCCGTTGACAGTGTTTGGATGATAGTGAGGCATGATATTGAATCAGGAACTCAGGAGAGGGAGACATAAGAGTCCTTTTGCATGTGCATTCTTGCTTAGCCAGAATATGGGCTAGCTGGCTTGCCATGACCAGCTAGGTTCTCTGTACATAAGTTGCAGGTGAGGCTGGCTACCTTCCCACCCATGCTCTGAGACTACTATAGGTGAGTTCTGAGCACACACAGACACACACACACACAGACAGACAGACAGACAGACACACACACACACAAATTACTATCAGGTCGGGTAGTACAGCATCTGGTGAAGGCTTGGGCTGTCTGGGGTCTGTGGGCATGAGATCTGTTGCCGTACAATGTCTATAAGCCAGCTTTGAACCTGTCATCAATGAACAGAGTGTAGGAGCTTTTTGACTTCTGGTCTCTTTCCAACTCATCTATTTCTCTTCTCGCCTTCTCTGTCTCTAACTCTCACATGCTATCACACACTCTTTCTTCACTCATTGATATTTTACTTAATAATTATTTTCCTGACAGGCCCAGATATACAAAGAGAGTTACCAGAGCACTGCTGAGCTCTGGCTTGTTTTGTTGGTGATATCACCTAGGCTACTGGAGCCACAGCTTTGTATGTCTCTCTGACACAAGCCATATTCTGTCTCCTCATTTCCATGGCAGTATCTCTCAGACTTTATAGTAAAGAGTTTATATATATATATATATATATATATATATATATATATATATATATATTAAAGACTTTATATATATATATATATATATATATATATATATATCTGTCATTTTTAGAATTGTCGACCTATGTTGATCTTTATCAGAATTACCACTTTTAACAGCTTCCTTTTCATTAATAATTGGCCACCTAGTTGGATCAGGATTCAATACAATTATAAATAATAAAACCTTCCAGTAGCATTTCTAATAGCATTTCTATCAGCATCCTTATTGTAACTATCATAGTATAGAACTTGCCTCCTTTCTCTAGTGTAAGCTTCAGTACATATAAGTTTCTTTTCATTCTCCTGAAATCTTAATTTCCCTGGACTCTGAAGTGTCTCAAAATTTTTGAAGCAGCCCTCTGTTTCTCAGCAGATGGTTTCCATTTTCTGCTGTAATCAGGTCTTCTTGTGCTTTTTGTTTTTATTTTTCATTTTTTTCAAATCCTCCTAGATCATCCCTATTTATTTGCATATTTATTTATTTATTTAGTCCTATATTACATGAGGGGTCATTTCTTCTGCTTGATAGATTTTTCTCTTATAATTGAAGGGAAGTTTACACTCACAATACATTTCGTGTCGTAAATACTACACACATATGGTGAAGGCTGGGGTGGTCCAGGGCCTGTGGACGTGAGACTGCTGCCTTACAATCTCGACAACCCATGTTTGAACCTGTCATGTATGAACACAGTGTGGGAGGTGTTTGACTTTTGGTCTCTTTCCCACTCTTCTATTTCTATTCTTGCCTTCTCTGTCTCTGACTCTCACAGGCTCTCACTCACTGTGTCTGCACTCATTAATATTTAACTTATATACTTATTTTACTGACAGGCCCTGATATATAAAGAGAGTCACCAAGGCACTGCAGAGCCCTGGCTTGTTTTGTTGGCAATTTCACTTAGGTTTCTGGAGCCTCAGCTTTGTAAGTCTCTCTGGCACAAACCATACTCTGTCTCCTCATAGCCATGCCAGTATCACTCAGAGTCTATAATAAAGATACACTTACATATATGTACATATATATACATATATATATATATATCAGTCATTTTTAGAATTGTTGACCTTTTTACTTGATCTTAATGCAGAATTACCACATTTATAACAGCCTCCTTATTCTTAAATAATTGGTCACATAGTGGGAGCAGGATTCACTACAATTATAAATTATAAACCTTCCAGGAGAATTTCCAATAGCCTTTCTATCAGTATCCTCATTGTAATTATCATAGCACAGAACTTCTCTACATTTTCTAGTGTAAGCTTCAATACATATGCCTTTCTTTTCATTCTCGGGAATTCTTAATTTGCCTGGACCCTGAAGTGTCATGGAAGTTTTGAAGCAGCCCTCTGTTTCTCAGCAGACGTTTTCTATATTTCTGCTGTAATCAGGTCTTCCTGTGGTTTTTGTTTTTATTTTTTTCATATCCTCCTAGATCATCCCCATTTATTTGCATATTTATTTATATATTTAGTCCCATATCACATGAGGGGTCATTTCTTCTGCCTGATATATTTTCTCTTATAATTGAAGGGAACTTTTGACACACAATACATTTCCTTTTGCAGATACTACACACTACTACAACTACTGCTGCACTGTTTTTGACAGTGACATCCAATGCACAATGGATTAGTATTGCATGGCTCTAAAGAATGTTCACTATTTAAATTACAATGTTTTTAACTTCACAAATATTTATTCTGTTATTTCTTGGGGGATGAATGCTTTACAGTCAACTATTACATGTAATAGTGGGCAGGGGGGGTAATTTTTCACACTTTCCCTGTATTTCTGTACATCATTTGTAACTTTCTTATTGAGGAAGTGGAAACAGTCATAAATTGAGAGAGCAGGGCCCAAGCAGGAAGAGAGACAGAGAGACAGCTGCAGTTCTGATTTGACACTAGCCCAGCTTTTCCCTAGCTAAGTAAGTGGTGACCAGGGGCTCAAAACGGGGTCCTGGGCTTCCACATAGTTCCCTGGCATCTCGACCAACTGTGCCTCCAACCCAAGCTCCCTTCGTTGTCCATGTAACTATCGATCTGCTCTAGGCACTTCTCACCTTCATATGCCAGAAACTTAACACTTGTCCCCTCCACCCATGAAACTTTGACCTTTTACTTGAGTGCAAAACAGCAACCGCAGTCCACATTATTTCAGGGAAAAGTGTGTGCGTCTCTGTAGGAGGGTGTGTGTGTGTGTGTGTGTGTGTGTGTGTAAGTGTACATAAGTGTGTTTCAGTTATGATTACTGCTGTTGTTTCTTTATTCCTGACGCAGATTCTTAGGAACTGGGTTGTGCTATGACAAAGGAAGTTTCCACTGCACAAGTGGTTTTTCAAATATGAATGGCACATTGGATATTCTGGACACTGTTGTGCATTCTCCCAGGTGGTCCTCAGATGGGTTCTTTCCTTTGCTATTCCCATGCTGTCTGTAATTTTCTGTGTAGACTCAAAGAGGAGTGGCATGGGGGAGCTCAGCTGCATTCTGCTGTGTGTCCACAAGATGGCAGCAAAGCCCATAGTTGAGTGTAGTGATTCTGTGGAATGAGGAGAACTCTGGGATTTGTGGCCCATGGACAGCAAGGTTAAAATTGACGTAGAGTGCCCTACACATCTGTTCTTTCCTGTGGGTGGGGGGATGCCCCATTTGGCTTTGCAAGTGGAAGGGGTTTCTCTCTTTGTCTGGGATGACTCTACTGGGAGCTTGTGAATCCCTGTGCTCAGCTGCATTCTGCTGGGTGTCCACAAGAGGGCAGCACCAGTGGGGGAACTAAGGCTCCATGGGTCAAGTGCCCTGAGTCACTGGGATATGAGAGTGGAGACAGTGTTTCTGGGTGTGCCCCAAGAGCATGGCCAGCCTAGCGCAAGCAGGCAGTGTCCTAAGGACGGTTCCATACAGGAGCTGTGTGGGTCGTGTTGGCAGAAACAGGGCCTTCAGAGGAAGACAGACAGTCCCAGGGGGCGAGTCTAAGAGCCTGTGCCCTCTGAGCCTGAGGGGAGGGCCCAGTGTGTATTCATAGAGACAGCTGGCCAATTAGAGAAGAGGAACATCACCCTCAGGGGCGTGAACCAAGAGCTGGCCAGTGAGAACAGAGGAGGAGTTGCAAGGGCAGGACTCGGAGAGCAACCTTCTGAAGGAAGCCCACCAATGGGAGCTCAGAGCTGGCCTTAAAAGGTTGGGCATGCAAATTTACTATCCAGTGTATATTCTAAGGGTAACAAGAGTGTAAAGGGAACTAGAGCAGAGATACACACATAGAGAGTCCACTCTGGGTCAGATTTCTTCCCCAAAGTAATTCACAAATTCAGAAAGTCAAAGAAGAAAGAAGTGTATGACAAGATTAAAAAAAAAAAAAGAGAGAGAGATTGAGAGAGATAAGAGAGAGAAAAGGGAGAAGATAGGAAGAAGAGTTGTAATTAAAGAGCAGTGCGAGGAACTTCCCAAATGTGTATCAGTGAATTAACAAAAAAAAAAAAAAAAAAAAAAAAACCCTGTTTGGTGGTATGGGGTATCCTGCTAGTAGCTGGTCCCAGGCACTGCTTATGGGGGGAGGGGGGGCGGTCGGCGGGAAGGATGTATGCTTGAAAATTAAAAGGAAGAAAAAAGAATTTTTTCCCCCTACTCTAATTCTTAACCCAAATTAAGTTATAGAAACATCCTTGGTATGACCATTACCAGAGTTACCAGAGCACTGCTGAGCTCTGGCTTGTTGTGTTGGTGCTTTCACCTAGGCTACTGGAGCCTCAGTTTGTAAGTCTTTCTGACACAAGCCATATTCTGTCTCCTCATTCCCATGCCTGTATCACTCAGAGTTTATAATAAAGATATGCATACATATATATTTATACAGATATATTTATATATCTGTCAT
Organism: Erinaceus europaeus; assembly: GCF_950295315.1. Taxonomy (NCBI): domain Eukaryota; kingdom Metazoa; phylum Chordata; class Mammalia; order Eulipotyphla; family Erinaceidae; genus Erinaceus; species Erinaceus europaeus. Next base: position 86,803 of record NW_026647995.1, on the reverse strand, counting down.
TTTTATAATTGTCGACGTAAGTACTTGACCTTAATTCAGAATTACCACATTTATAACGGGCTAGTTTTTCAGAAATAATTGGCCATATAATTGGAGCAGCATTCAATACAAATATAAATAATAGAACCTTCCAATAGCATTTCTAATCGAGTTTCTATCAGCATCCTTATTGTAATTATCATAGCCCAGAACTTCCCGTCTTTTTCTAGTGTAAGCTTCAATACGTATGTGTGTGTTTTCTTTTTCCAGAAATATTAATTTCCCCAGATCCTGAAGTGTTAGGTAATTTTTGAAGCAGCCCTCTGTTTCCCAGCGGATGGTTTCTATGTTTCTGCTGTAATCAGGTCTTCTTGTGGTTTTGGTCTCCTTTTTTTATTTTCTCAAGTCCTCCTAGATCATCCCCATTCATTTGCATATTTATTTATTTATTCAGGTATCACATGAGGGGTCATTTCTTCTGCTTGATAGATTTTCTCTTATAATTGAAGGGAACTTTTGACGCACAATACATTTCCTGGGGCAAATAATACACACATATGGTGAAGGCTTGGGTTGTCTGGGTTCTGTGGGCATTAGAGCTGTTGCCTTACAATCTCTACAACCCAGGTTTGAACCTGTCATGAATGAACACAGTCTAGGGGTTTTTCGACTTATTGTCTATTTCCAAGTCTTCTATTTCTCTTCTCGCCTTCTCTTTCTCTGACACTCACAGGCTCTCACTCACTCTGTCTGCACTCATTAATATTTTACCTATTTATTATTTTACTGACAGGCCCTGATATACAAAGAGAGTCACCAGGGCACTGCTGAGCTCTGGCTTGTTTTGTTGGCGATTTCACCTATGTTTCTGGAGCCTCAGCTTTGTAAGACTCTCTGGCACAAGCCATACTCTGTCTCCTCATAGCCATGCCAGTATAACTCATAGTTTATAATAAAGAAACACATACATATATGTATGTATGTATATATATATATATATATCAGTCATTTTTAGAATTGTTGATCTTAATGCAGAATTTTATTTTTTATTTTATTTGATCTTAATGCAGAATTACCACATTTATAGCAGCCTCCTTATTCAAAATAATTGGTCATATAGTTGGAGCAGGATTCACTACAATTATAAATTAGAAACCTTCCAGGAGCATTTCCAATAGCCTTTGTATCAGTATCCTTATTGTAATTATCATAGCACAGAACTTGCCACCATTTTCTAGTGTAAGCTTCAATATGTATGTGTTTCTTTTCTTTCTCAGGGATTCTTAATTTGCCTGGACCCTGAATTGTCGAGGAATATTTGAAGCAGCCCTCTGTTTCTCAGCAGATGTTTTCTATATTTCTGCTGTAATCAGGTCTTCCTGTGGTTTTTGTTTTTATTTTTTATTTTTTTCAAATCCTCCTAGATCATCCCCATATATTTGCATATTTATTTATATATTTACTCCGATATCACATGAGGGGTCATTTCTTCTGCCTGATAGATTTTCTCTTATAATTGAAGGGAACTTCTGACACACTGCCCCGACCAGCAGGGCGGTGAACAGGGGCTAGGAACCCAATGAAACCTGAAATGATAGGGACAAGAGACACGAAGAACGAGAGCAAGTCAAGTTTCTGATCAAGCTCTAAAATTTTATTGAGAATACAGGCATTATAAGGCTTTGGGGAAGGAAGGGGAATGCTGGAGGAGGGGAAGGGGGAGCAAACTTCAAAGAGGAATGTTCCTTGCAACAAATGGCAGGAACCAAACTGTGTGTTGACTCACTTGTGTTGACTCACTTGATTACTGATAAATGGTTTACCTAAGGGGAAATGGCCTGCCCAGGGGGGAATTAACATTTGTCTTGAGGGGTTCCATTGTCTCAAAGCTTATCATCTATAAAGCAGAGAAATGGCTCCTGGCATATCCTCCCTTTGTTATAATTTTAAAATTGAGGCAGGCAATGTGTGTGAGGAGCAGAGACCCTGACAGCAGGTTTGGTGGGCTTAACCAGAGGAGGGAAGTATTGACCTGATTCCTCCCATGGGGTGGGTGCAAAACCAACCTTCCCGCATCTTATAAGGCTCTTGGTGTCTTTTTGGGGAGGGGAGGCAGAGCCACAGTTTCTAGGGAAACGATTTTTGTTGCTGACACCAACCTCCATGCAAATCAGGTTTGCTTCACGGGGGACTCAGAGGCGGACAATAGGGTCCTCCCCCTGCAGTGCTTTGCCTTGCATACCTTACTGGTGTCCTTGCCCTGCCATGGTTGGATGTCTCAATGCATAATTCTGAGTTTTATGCCATCCGAAAAGGGGGTCTGTCATCCTCAGGTTCAGCCAGGCCTCTGTCAGCCAAATCAAGTCTGTGATAATGTATTTGCAAAGGGTTTAATGCCAAGGAGTCAATCTGCTGTTTTATAAAATCAGTAATCTTATTAAAAATAAAGGGTCCTAAGGTAACCATTAACAAAAGACTAATAAGGGCCTCATAAGGGGCTCTGTAGTGACTCAAGACTATTTGTGGTGGAGTCTATAACCTGTTGTAATTTGTCAGAAAATTTATGGGAGGAATATATAGAGTGTCCTAGCGTGCCACCAGCAAGTCTAAGGGAAGCAGTCAGTGGATGTGATGTCCAGGGGAAGAAACACAGCACATCTGGTCTTCTGGTCAGCGCCAACTGATGAAATTTTCTTCTTCTGGTCAGCTGTGGAACAAGCAAAACTAGGAGGCAAGGACCAGGTAGAGAAGAATTGACATGAAAATATAGGATGGTGTTTACCAAAACACAGAGGAGGTGCATACACATTAGAAGTCAAGGTGAGGTTCCTTGAACATTGAGGAATATTTTGAGAAAAGTAAGCAGTCAATAAACATGCAAAGATGAAGTCAGCAGTGGTAGGTCAGCAGAAAGAGAAGACTTGGATAAGCTGGTGAGGTTAGCTGGAGTATATACTGCCATGGCGTCCTTTGTGGTAAGGACTTGCCAACAGGGACTCTGTGGATTTTGAAAGAGCAATGTCATCCACCATAATAAAAAGAAAACAAACATGGACATCCAGTGTTAAAAAAGGGAAAAAGGGAATATGTCTCTGTGACTGGAAAAGTGGGTGGCTTTGTCAATGAGATATAATAAATGGACAATTCAAATTTTTGTAAATATTAAAAAGATTTAGTATGTTACTTCATTGACACTTTAGCCAACTGAATACTGAGGGGTGCATTGGCTTTTATCAATGGAGATGAATCTTAAAAGTCTGAATAGCAAGATCTTAATTAAACAATGTAGGAGCCAGTAAAGTGCTCTCACTATGGCAGGTCAAGCGTTATAATTTTAAGAGGCTTGTAAAAAAATGAGAAAAATTTAGGATATGAGTGACTTTAGGAGACATCACACACACATAAATAAAAATTAAAAATGTTTAGTTTTAAATCTTACCATATGAGCAGTCAGTTCTTCATGTGAAGATGTACCTATAATTATTTACTTAGGGAGAGAACTTGTACCAAGTTAATTGATGATCTAATGGTTAGAATTGACTTGTTTTTTTTATATGATTTTAGAAGGCTCTTTATTAGAATAAACCAATATGTTATAGAAAGTCAATACCTAATGTGTTGACATGATAAAATATTTACCATTTTTTAGCATTATTTTAAACTGATTAGACAGTTTAAGTACACTATTATACATTTAGTTTACTAAGATCTTTACTCATCACAAGGCTATCATGAGTAAGCATAGATATAAAACTTTTAATAGATTTTGTTCCTTAGAACTCTAATATGGCAACTTAAAAGGCTAAAATAAAACCTCATAGTTTAAATATTCAAAATATTAATTTTGTTAAATCAGGATTTGCCAAAACAAATCTTCTATCAGACCAAAAACATAATGTATTACCTTAATTTATCAAGAATAAACCTCTGGCAGTGTCTTAAAACAAACCAGATAATTTTTAAAAGCAGAAAGATATAAAGAGGAAAACCAGCGCAAGAGCCTCTGGCATGTAAATAATCAACATAACTATTGTGTTATCTTTTACTAACCCAAGCCAGTTTTGCCTGTTTAGTTGAGAAAGTATTTTAAAAGTTTTTTTTTTTTAAATCACTTAAACAATTTTAAGTAAAATGTTAAACTTTGTTTGTTAGGATCTTTGTTTATCACAAAGCTATCACACCCTTAGGGCAGCTATGAACAAGGGTGGGTACACAACTTAATTGATCTTTCACTTTGATTTAGATAGGTAACTTAAAAAGCTAAGATAAACCTTAAAGCTGAAATGTTAAAATAAATTTTTACTGTTAACATTTCTTTTAGATGACCATTTTACACTAAATAATTTTGTTGAATCACATCTGTTGAATAAAAAAATTTATCAGGCCAGGAATAGCACGTTTAACCCTTTTTTTCCTGGCAAGGCCACTGCTCTACACTGACTGGGTTATTAGAAAGTCAGTTCAAGCATGGAATTAAATTAACAAACAGTGGCAGTTGGTATTGAGGTGCTGGTAATATCTACAATTTTCACAAGAGTGAGAGAGACTACAGAGGCATTTTACCATGCATAGATATCTCAGAAAATCTTTTTAACTAATGAATTGATGCTGATATTAGCTATCAGAAGGACGAAATTGTCTTATATTTTACTCTGGTAAAGGTGCCAACTCTATGAGTCTGGATCTTTAAAACCACATTTAGCTTAACTAAATCTTATTTAAAACTTAAAACAAACTTTAGTTACTTAGGGGTTAACACACATTAATGAAAACAAGGTTAGCACAGACTTAAAACATACATTCTTGGTGAAAGGAAAATTTTCCCTTTGAAAAACCGCTTTGGATTTTGGATTCCTAACTCACAGACTCGCTACCCCCCCCCAAGGAGGGGCCTTTGTGGCTTAGGGGAATGATTGACTGACTGAATTTTCCAATCTGTGGAGCAGGGGCTCTGTGCCATGATTGGCTGTGCGGGCGGAACAGGCGGGCTTAGTTTACTGCAGCCGCGCAGAGAAAAATCTTTAAAATTCTTTTTCTGGGCTAAGGTACATTTTACAGTTTTAAAGAAAGTGGTCTAATCAGTATTATTGGCCAAGTCAAGGACCGGAGCACAAAACGGAGGGGCGGTGGTGTAGGGAGGCAGTCTGGACAAGGAAGAGCATAGGGGTTAGGGCTAGCCAGTTTGAGCCTGGCTCCGAGTAACAGGGAAAGCCACAACCGGGTTTGATTTGGATGGTTTAGTTTTAGCTTTAGGGATTGGGCTTTTTGGTGAGGCTAAAAATGTAAGCTCTTCTGTAACTGCAGCTATTTCTTTCATTAATTGAAGCTGCTCTCTCCGGTCAGCAAGGACCTTGGGGAGGGTGGAAATTCCTGTAAGGGCTCCTGAGCGTACCCACCTGTCAGAGGGATTGTCAAGAAGAGGGTCAGGCTGGAGAGCAGGGGCACGGATATAGGGAGGGGAATTAAAGGGAGGAGGATACCAATCGGGATTGTAGTATATGGCAGCCTCTTTTTCAGCAAAGCCTCATTCTCTGCGGGAAGTGCTTCAGGAGACGGGGGGCTTTGTGGGAGGTTTTGTAAAACTGGATAGAGGCAGGGGAAAGAATGCTGGGTTTCTTCCTCATGTGAATTAGCAATAGGAGGGTCAATGAAGGGAACTTTAGTCAGTGAGGTGGAACCTGTAGGGATGGGAACAGGGCTTTTACTTTCAATGGGTGCTGGGAGGCTTTTATTTTGACTGGGTACTGGGGGATCAAGATCAATAATCACAGAAGGGCATGGGGATGGGGACTTTGTCCTGGACGGCGGACTAGAAAGTTGCCGGAGGACTTTTTCACCCTCTGTAATAAGGTTTTTAATATCAGGGTGATTATTATAGATTTTTAAGATATCATTAATTAAATTCCAGTAACAAAAGGCAGAAACAGGTACACGTTCAGGACCAAAAGACTGATAGTGATCGTTAAGACAATCAACAATTCTCCAACGTTTCTCATATATAGTGCCTTCCTGGGGGAACCAGGGGCAAATATTTTTAATATAATCTAAAAACTTCTTTAATTCTTTCTTTTTAACCCTAGTTCCTCATGTCTTGAGTGACTCCTTGAGTCCTTTAATGAATAAATCTTGTTTGCTAAATTCATGTCCCATGGTTTTGCTTACCTCAGCCGCTGTGAACACTCTCCTCCAGATGCGTCTCACGGGCGGGTATTTCCGTGGCGATCTCTGCGAGTCTTTGCGTTACCCCCCTCGGGCTGCGGTGACTCTGTGAATTCGGGTAGGCCTACCCTCTCTATCAGCGGAGTTTCTAGGTCTAGAAGGCTTCTTCACCCCATGATCCGGGCGCCAGAATGCCCCGACCAGCAGGGCGGTGAACAGGGGCTAGGAACCCAATGAAACCTGAAATGATAGGGACAAGAGACACGAAGAACGAGAGCAAGTCAAGTTTCTGATCAAGCTCTAAAATTTTATTGAGAATACAGGCATTATAAGGCTTTGGGGAAGGAAGGGGAATGCTGGAGGAGGGGAAGGGGGAGCAAACTTCAAAGAGGAATGTTCCTTGCAACAAATGGCAGGAACCAAACTGTGTGTTGACTCACTTGTGTTGACTCACTTGATTACTGATAAATGGTTTACCTAAGGGGAAATGGCCTGCCCAGGGGGGAATTAACATTTGTCTTGAGGGGTTCCACTGTCTCAAAGCTTATCATCTATAAAGCAGAGAAATGGCTCCTGGCAACACACAATACATTTCCTTTTGCAGATACTAAACACTTCTACAGCTACTACTGCACTGTTTTTGAAAGTGACATCCAATGCACAATGTATTAGTATTGCATGGCTCTAAAGAGTGTTCCATATTTAACCTACAGTGTTTTTAACCTCACAAATATTTATTCTGTTCTTTCTTGGGGGATGAATGATTTACAGTCAACAGTTACATGTAATAGTGGCTAAGGGGGTAATTTTTCCCACTTTCCCTGTATTTCTGTACATCATTTGTAACTTTCTTATTGAGGAGAAGGAAACAGTCATAAATTGAGAGAGCAGGGCCCAAGCAGGAAGAGAGACAGAGAGACAGCTGCAGCTCTGAATTGCCCCTAGCCCAGATTTTCTCTAGCTGGGTAAGTGGTTACCAGGGACTCAAAATGGGGTCCTGGGCTTCCACATAGTTCTCTGGCATTCTTGCTTAGCCAGAATCTGGGCTACTGACTTTCCCTGACCAGCTAGGTTCTCTATACGTAAGTTGCAGATGAGACTGGCTACCTTGACACCCATGCTCTGAGACTATTACAGGTGAGCTCTGAGCACACACAGACACACATACAGACAGACAGACAGACACACACACACACACACACACACACACACACACACATTATTGTCAGGTCTTGTAGTACAGCATATGGTGAAGGCTGGGGATGTCTGGGATCTGTGGGCATGAGAGTTGCTGCCTTACAATCTCTATAAGCCAGGTTTGAACCTGTCATCAATGAACACAGTGTAGGAGGTTTTTGAATTCTGGTCTCTTTCCAACTCATCTATTTGTCTTCTCGCCTTCTCTGTCTCTAACTCTCACATGCTCTCACACACTGTCTTCACTCAATAATATTTTACTTATATACTTATTTTACTGACAGGCCCAGATATACAAAGAGAGTTACCAGAGCACTGATGAGCTCTGGCTTGTTGTGTTGGCGATTTCACCTAGGCTACTGGAGCGTCAGTTTGTAAGTCTTTCTGACACAAGCCATATTCTGTCTCCTCATTTCCATGCCAGTATCACTCAGAATTTATAATAAAGTGATTTTTTTGCAAATACTTGGTACATTCTGATTTACAGCTCAATATTGACACCCTGTAGCTCTTTGGCCCTTGGTCACATTTCTTCTTTTCAGATGTAAAAACACTGAAGAGAGACAGGTTTTTGCCCTGAGGCTTTCACTGGGAACTAGGAGATGCACTGTGTCTGTTGCCAGACTAGGAAACTTGTGGTGTCTGTCCATGTGGAGAGTCTCCTTGATGAGTTACTTCTCAATCCTTCTTCGCTCTGTCCCATTGGAGCTGCATATAGCTAATGATTTAGAGATTTTACTCCTTTGGACAATTATTTTCCTGATGCACAGTTTATCTCCAGGTTTTAGCAATCAGTTGTCTGTATGTCATATCGAATCCATTGTCGAAAATGACTACATCAGGGTCTCTCTCTCTCTCTCTATATATATATATATATATATATACATATATATACATATACATGTACATGTACATGTACATGTACATGTAGAGGTCTGAAAATATTTTTTTAGCTAGAGAACTGCACAGCTCTGGATTAAGTTAATAATGCGGATACACTTGGACCTTCTGAGCCACAGTCATGAGAGACATCTCACAGAGCCATTCGTATACCTCTTATCACTCTACAAATCTCTCTCAGCACAAACTACCGCTGCCAAATCATCTACTTCCCTCTTGCACTATTTGTCCACCGAGTCCTATCCCAAAATTGTAAATCAAAGAAGAAATAGACAGTGCAGTTCCCTGCACACAGGACAGTCTGAGGCTGGACCAGGGAGATGCATTATGCCAGCCTGCATCTTGGCTGGAGCATCACTAAGTCTAAGTCCAAATTGGAGACGCGAGGGCAGTTTTGGAGAGTGGGCTGCAGGCCGAGTGTTGCTTCTCAGAATGGGCTAAAACCTAGATGTTCTAAGTGTAATCTTTCCTCACAAACATAAAATATCAATGCCATTTTTAAGAAGTATGAATGGGCATGGAGGGCCAGAATTTCTGTCCTTTTCAGTCACTGTTATTCATCTCTCTGACTGTCTCTACATGCCTTCTTCACTGGGACCTTACTGGAAGTCAGTGCATGAATCATGAACTCGGTTTTCCTGATGTTGAAATTTTTCTTTCTTTGCCCTTTGGATTATATGGTCTCGTGCATATGGCTTAGTACAGAGGGGAACTGAGGAGACAGCGATCCTGCTGCTGGTAATAGTCATATGTCCATCTCCAACTGCAGATTTCCAGGCCCTCTGTGCTTGACTCCCATTCTCCAGGACCCTGAGACTGACACTCAGCCTAAATGCAGCCCTCCTCAATTTCCTGCATGACATCCTTGTCCTTATTCCATGAGAGCCCAGGTCGAGTAGTGAAACTCTATCCCCCTGGCACACACATTGTTTTTTCCTCTAATGGGCCGAATGTAAGGGATCTGTGGTACTGATGGCCACACCAGTGTCCAGATTTTCCACGCAAAACGGAAGCTTCCAGGGTTCAGAAAGAGGGTGTTTTGATGGCTGTGGAATGTCTTTTCCAAGTGCCTCATGGGGTTTCAAATCCTTTTGAAACAGGAAGTTCTTTCTTGTATCTAGGGAATATTCTCACCTCTGACCCGAAGGCCCTCCCAACTAGGAGCACAGCTATCCCAGGGTCAGGAGGTCTGCCAGCCTGCTAGCTCCTGGAGGGATTCCTGAGTATGTCCTCAGGTCCCAAGTGGCAACAGGTGTTTCCAATTGCATTTATTAACTGAAGCCAGACCCTCAGGTGAGGGGAGGGGCTGTGATCTACACTGGATGCTCCTTATTTAGCCAATGGAGGCATCCATATTCTTTTGTCAGTCCATAGCAAGGGCCCTGGGAGTTTGTGCTTCCTGCATGCAAAGCGACATTGTATGGGGCACTCATGCATGCCTACTTCTGGGAATCTCTCTGAGTGTGATGTGTGGACACCAGGACACCATTATCAGGGATTGTGAGGCCACAGGAGCAATTGCCTTAGTCGGACCCAAAGGGTAGGTGTAAGGGGCCGGGTTCATCCACTATTGCTTGGTCAAACACAGTTCCCATCTATGATGAAACACAGCTCTTTCTGGGTTCTTTCTGGGCTTGTAACCTGCTGCCCTGAGCAGTGGACTGAGAGCCTGGAGGCTGAGTAGGTAGCCAAATGTGACTGGACAACGTCCTGCCCCTGAATTCTGAGGGGTGCACAGCTTCCCCCGTTGGCATTTTTTGGATGATAGTGAGGCATGAGATTGAATCGGGAACTCAGGAGAGCGAGAAATGAGAGTCCCTTTGCATATGCATTCTTGCTTAGCCAGAATCTGGGCTAGCTGGCTGGCCCTGACCAGCTAGGTTCTCTGTAAATAAGTTGCAGGTGAGGCGGGCTACCTTGCCACCCTTTCTCTGAGACTACTATAGGAGAGCTCTGAGCACACACAGACACACACAGACAGACAGACAGACAGACAAACACACACACACACACACATTACTGTCAGGTCTGGTAGTACCGCATATGGTAAAGGCTGGGGCGGTCTGGGGTCTGTGGGCATGAGAGCTGCTGCCTTACAATCTCTACAAACCAGGTTTGAACCTTTCATCAATGAACAGTGTAGGAGGTTTTTGAATTCTGGTCTCTTTCCAACACATCATTCCTCTTCTAGCCTTCTTTGTCTCTAACTCTCACATGCTCTCACACACTCTGTCTTCACTCATTAATATTTTACTTATATACTTATTTTACTGACAGGCCCAGATATACAAAGAGAGTTACCAGAGCACTGCTGGGCTCTGGCTTGTTGTGTTGGCGATTTCACCTAGGCTACTGGAGCCTCAATTTGTAAGTCTTTCTGACACAAGCCATATTCTGTCTCCTCATTTCCATGCCAGTATCACTCAGAGTTTAATAATAAAGTGATTTTTTTTTTGCAAAACACTTGGTACATTCTGATTTACAGCTCAATATTGACACCATTGTAGTTCTCTTTGGCCCTTGGTCACTTTTCTTCTTTTCAGATGTAAAAACACTGAAGAGGGAGAGGTTTTTGCCCTGAGGCTTGCACTGGGAACTAGCAGCTGCCCTGTGTGTGTTTCCAAACTAGGAAACTTGTGGTGCCTGTCCATGTGGAGAGTCTCCTTGATGAGTTACTTCTCAAGCCTTTTTCGCTCTGTCCCATTGGAGCTGCATATAGCTAATGATTTGGAGATTTTACTCCTTTGGACAATCTTTTCCTGATGCACAGTTTCTCTCTAGGTTTTAGCAATGAATTCTTTGAGTGTCTTATAGAATCCATTGTAGAAAATGACTACATCAGTGTCTAGCACTCTCTCTCTCTATATATATATATATATGTAACATGTAGAGGTCTGAAAATATTTTTTATCTAGAGACCTGCACAAATCTGGATTAGGGTAGTAATGCGGATACACCTGGTCCTTCTGAGCCACAGTCATGTGAGACATCTCGCAGAGCCATTCGTATACCTCTTATCACTCTAAAAATCTCTCTCAGCACAAACTACCGCTGCCAATCATCTATTTCCCTCTTGCTCTTTTTGTCCACCGAGTCCTATCCCAAATCTGTAAATCAAAGAAGTAATAGAAATAGTGTAGTTCCCTGCAGACAGGACAGGCTAAGGGTGGACCAGGGAGATGTAATACTCCAGCCTGCATCTTGGCTGGAGCATCACTAAGACTACTTCCAATTTGGAGAGGCGAGGGAAGTTTTGGAGAGTGGGCTGCCAGTCAATTGTTGCTTCTCAGAGTGGCTAAATCCTAGATGTCCTAAGTGTTACCTTTCCTCACAAACATAAAATAGCAATGCCACTTGTAGGAAGTATGCATGGGCATTGAGGGTTTGTCTTTAGTGCTCTGGCACTGATCAACACAGGGCCAGAATTTCAGTCCTTTTCTGTCTCTGTCATCCTGTCTCTCTGACTCTCTCTATGTGCCTTCTTCACTGGACCCTTACTGGAAGTCAGTGCATGCATCGTGAACTCAGACTTTCTGGTGTTGAAATTTTCCTTTCTTTGCCCTTTGGATTATTTAGTCTCGTGCGTATGGTGTAGTACATTGGGGAAATGTGGAGACAGCATTCCTGCTGCAGGTTCCAGGCATATTTCCATCTCCAGCTGCAGCTGTCCAGGCCCTCTGTGCTTGACTCCCATTCTCCTGGGCCCTGAGGCTGACATTCCGCCTAATTGCAGCCCTCCTCAATTTCCTGCACCGCATCCTTGTCCTTATTCAATGAGAGCCCAGGTCAAGAGAAGTGAAACTCTATCCCCCTGGCACACACATTGTGCTTTCCCTCTATTGGGCCAAATGTAAAGGATATGTGGTACTGATGGCCACGCCAGTGTCCAGATATTCCACGCAAAATGGAAGCTTCCAGGGTTCAGAAATAGGGTTTTTTGATGGCTGTGAAATGTCTTTTCCAAGTGCCTCATGGGGTTTCAAATCCTTTTGAAACCTGAGGTTCTTTCTTGTATCTAGAGAAGATTCTCATCTCTAACCAGAAGGGCCGCCCAACTAGGAGCACATCTATCCCGGTGTCTGGAGGTCTGCCAGCCTGCTAGCTCCTGAAGGGATTCCTGAGTATGTCCTCAGGGCCCAAGTGGTAACAGGTGTTTCCAATTGCCTTTATTAGCAGCAGCCAGGCCCTCAGGTGAGGGGAGGGGTTGTGATCTCCACTGGAAGCTCCTAATTCAGCCAATGGAGGCATCCATCTTCCTTTTGTCTCTGCATAGCAAGGGCCCGGGAGTTTGTGCTTCCTGCAAGCAGAGCAACTTTGTATGGGACAATCATGGATGCCTACTTCTGGGAATCTCTCTGAGTGTGATGTGTGGAAACCAGGACACCATGATCAGGGATGTGAGGCAACAGGAGCAATTGCCTTACCTGGACCCAAAGGGTAGTTGTAAGGGGCCGGGTTCATTCACTAATGTTTGGTCGAACACAGTTCCCATCTATGTTAAAACACAGCTCTGGGTACTTTCTGGGCATGTAGTCTTCTTCCCTGAGCAGAGAACTGAGAACCTGGAGGCTGAGTAGGCAGCCAAACGTGACTGGACAGGTTCATGTGCCTGAATTATGATGGGTGCCCCAGCTTCCGACCTTGGCAGTGTTTGCATGATAGTGAGGCATGGGATTGAATCGGGAACTCAAGAGAGCAAGACATGAGAGTCCCTTTGCATATGCATTCTTGCTTAGCTAGAATCTGGGCTAGCTGGGTTCTCTGTACATAAGTTGCTTGTGAGGCTGGCTACCTTGACACCCATGCTCTGAGACTACTACAGGTGAGGTCTGAGCACACACAGACACACACAGACAGACAGACAGACAGACAAACACATTACTGTCAGGTCTGGTAGTACAGCATATGGTGAAGGCTGGGGCTGTCTGGGGTCTGTGGGCATGAGAGCTGCTGCCTTACAATCTCTACAAGCCAGATTAGAACCTGTCATCAATGAACACAGTGTAGGAGGTTTTTGAATTCTGTTCTCTTTCCAACTCATCTATTTCTCTTCTTGCCTTCTCTGTCCCTAACTCTCACATGCTCTCACACACTCTGTCTTCACTCACTAATATTTTACTCATATACTTATTTTACTGACAGACCCAGATATACAAAGAGAGTTACCAGAGCACTGCTGAGCTCTGGCTTGTTGTGTTGGTGATTTCACCTAGGTGTTAGCGAGTGAAATCAAACCACCATCCACTGCAAGGAAGTAAAAGATGTTTATCCACGAATTGCAATCCGGGCTGAGATGGTGACTGGTGTTAGTCTACCAAGCTCGACCCTGAACAAAGCTCAAACCATACAATTTATAGGAATTCTGACTACACTCAGGGAGGGGGAACACATCACCTTATCTGCCTATATCCAATTATTTCAAACTTATCAAATGCCTGATCCATTCAGAGCAAAGCATGGGCTATTTCTAAACATTGCACCAGACCAATAGGTCATTGCCAAAGTGGGGGTCACCACATTCTTTAGTTCTTTGTTGGGACCACCGACCATCTGTTTGCAATCTATCTGGCCATCATTTGTCAGGCCATTTTTACCTGTCTGGTAACAGTATTCTGTTGCAGAGGTCATGAGGAGTCCTGCTTGCTGCAGGGTCTGTCAAAATAATTGATGGCCTCTCAGGTTCTGTCGAGGGGAAAAGGGCAAGGAATTTTCCACCTCACTGGTCAGGAAGGCAAAAAGCAACTATATTTAAACTATTCTTAAAACTCAAACTTAAAAAGCAACTATAACTATTTTAGAGTTACTGCCTCTAACACTAGGCTAATGGAGCTTCAGTTTGTAAGTCTTTCTGACACAAGCCGTATTCTGTCTCCTCATTTCTATGCCAGTATCACTCAGAGTTTATAATAAAGATATACATATATATACACATATATATTTATATATCTGTCATTTTTAGAATTGTCGACCTATGTATTTGACCTTAATTCAGAATTACCACATTTATAACAACCTAGTTTTCCAGAAATAATTGGCCATATAGTTGGAGCAGCATTAAATACAAAAATAAATAATAGAACCTTTCAGTAGCATTTCTTTTTTTAATTTTTTATTTAAGAAAGGATTAATGAACAAAAACATAAGGTAGGTGGGTTACAACTCCACACAATTCCCACCACCCAATCCCCATAACCCACCCCCTCCCATGTTAGCTTTCCCATTCTCTAGCCCTCTGGGAGCATGGAACCAGGGTCATTGAGGGTTGCAGAAGGTAGAAGGTCTGGCTTTTGTAATTGCTTCCCCACTGAACATGGGCGTTGACTGGTCAGTCCATACTCCCAGTCTGCCTTTCTCTTTCCCTAGTAAGGTGTGTCTCTGGGGAAGCAGAGCTCCCGGACACATTGGTGGGGTCTTCAATCCAGGGAAGCCTAGCCAGCATCCTGGTCGCTTCTAGAACCTGGTGATTGAAAAGTGAGTTAACATATGAAGCCAAACAATTTGTTGAGCAATCATGGATTCCAAGCTTGGAATAGTAGAGAGGAAGTGTTAGGGAGGTACTCACTGCAAACTCTAGTGTACTTCTGCTTTCAGGTATATATTTTTCAGTAGTTTATGGATACGTGTGCACATAAGCTCTCTCTCACAGAAACTGGTGTATATCTAGGTTATGGGACTTTGTTAGAAAGTGAACTACCTGAGATGAAATTAGAGTGTACTATAAAAGGAAAGGTCTCACCAGAGTAATGAAGCTGAAGGGTTGTCATTCCACATGTGAAGTCTCTGGATACAGTCTGAGGTGAAGCATGTTGAGGTGGCAATCGTTGCTTTGGTTAGGTTGTGATCGGAGGATGCAATATTATTTGGTTTGGATTGGGAGATGCATACGGGAAAGTGGGCCCTATCCAAGGGTTCCAGGACTGGGGGAAGTAGGGGCTCTGTAGTGGAGATGTGAGGTTCCTGCTGTCTTAGGGTTCAAACAGATAATCGATAGTTAATTATCATCACATTATTTGTTAATTGGGTTAACTTTGAAAAGTCCCTTTGTTATGGTTTGCTGTACAGTATCCAGTATCTTGTATATAGCTGTGCTATTGGAAGCTTCTAATCTACTTGGTCTAGGCTTTTGAGAGAGTCTGCATATCAAATACGTAGCCTATGTATTAAAAAGATTCAGTTTGTCTTTTGAGAAACTTTGAGACATACAATTGATTTCCTCCCTCTCATATTAATTAACTACTGATTTATATGTCTACATTTTGCTAGGAGTGTACATAAACACCATTCCCACCACCAAAGGACTGTGACCCATCCCCCCTGCCCACTCCCACCCCCCACTGGCCCAGGAAGCTGCATGTCTACCCCTCACCACTGGGTTTTTACTTTGGTGCCCTACTTACAATTTCATCAGGTCCTGCTTTTAGTTTCACTTTCAGATCTTCTTACTCAGCTTCTGTTGATGAGTGGGATCATCCCATACTCATCTTTATCTTTCTGACTTAGTTCACTTAACATAATTCCTTCTATCTCTGTCCAAGATGGGTCAGTGAAGGTGGGTTAATTGTTCTTGATAGCTGCATAGTATTCCATTGTGTATATATACCACAGCTTTCTCAGCCACTCATCTGTTCTTGGGCACCTGGGTTGCTTCCAGGATTTAGCTATTATGAATTGTGCTGCTATGAACATAGGAGTACACACCTCTTTTTGGTTGGGTATTATGGAGTCCTTGGGGTATAACCCAGGAGAGGAATTACTGGATCATATGGAAGGTCCATGTCTAGCCTTGTGAGAGTTTTCCAGACTGCTCTCCACAGAGGCTGTACCAATTTACATTCCCACCAGCAATGTAAAAGGGTTCCTCTGTCCCCACATCCTCTCCAGCATTTATTGCTGCTGTCCTTTTTGATGTATGCCATTCTTACAGGAGTGAGGTGGTATCTTAGTGTTGTCTTAATTTGCATTTCTCTGACAATCAGTGACCTAGAGCAGTTTTTCATATGTTTGTTAGCCTTTTGGATCTCCTCTGAGGTGAATGTTTTGTTCATTTCATCTGCCCATTTTTGGATGGGGTCATTTGCTTTTTTGGTGCTAAGTTTGCTGAGCTCTTTATATATTTTGGTGATTAGTTTCATGTCTGATGTCTGGCATGTGAAGATCTTCTCCCATTCTGTGAGGGGTCTCTCTGTTTGTTTAATAGTTTCTTTGGATGTGCAGAAGCTTTTCAATTTGATGTAGTCCTGTTGTTTTTATTATTTTTTATGTTTTCAAATCCTCCTAGATCATCCCCAAATATTTGCATATTTATTTATATATTTAGTCCGATATCACATGAGGGGTCAGTTCTTCTGCCTGATAGATTTTCTATTATAATTGAAGGGAACTTTGGACACACAATACATTTCCTTTTGCAGATACTACACACTACTACAACTACTAATGCACTGTTTTTGATAGTGACATCCAATGCACAATGGATTAGTATTGCATGGCTCAAAAGAATGTTTCCTATTTAACCTACAAAGTTTTTAACCTCACAAATATTTATTCTGTTCTTTCATGGGGGATGAATGGTTTACAGTCAACAATTACATGTAATAGTGGCTATGGGGGTAATTTTTCCCACTTTCCCTGTATTTCTGTACATCATTTGTAACTTTCCTATTGAGGAGAAGGAAACTGTCATAAATTGAGAGAGCAGGGCCCAAGCAGGAAGAGTGACAGAGAGACAGCTGCAGCTCTGATTTGCCACTAGCCCAGCTTTTCCCTAGCTGGGTAAGTGGTGACCAGGGGCTCAAAATGGGGTCTTGGGCTTCCACATAGTTCTCTGGCATTCTTGCTTAGCCAGAATCTGGGCTAGCTGGCTTGCCCTGACCAGCTATGTTCTCTTTACATAAGTTTCAGGTGAGGCTGGCTACCTTGACACCCATGCTCTGAGACTACTACAGGTGAGCTCTGAGCACACAAAGACACACACAGACAGACAGACACACAAACACACACACATTACTGTCAGGTCTGGTAGTACAGCATATGGTGAAGACTAGGGCTGTCTGGGGTCTGTGGGCATGAGAGCTGCTACCTTACAATCTCTACAAGCCAGGTTTGAACCTGTCATCAATGAACACAGTGTAGGAGGTTTTTTAATTCTGGTCTCTTTCCAACTCATCTATTTCTCTACTCGTCTTCTCTAACTCTCACATTCTCTGGCTGGCTGGGGGCGTGTCCGTGGAACAACAGGCCAATCAAAGTCGAGATGATGTGGCTGGTGGGCGGGCCTTCCAGAGGCTGCCCAATGAGCGTGCTCCAAGGCCGTGTTGGTGGTGCTCAAGGCCGCTGGCCAATCGCTCACTAGGGGCCAGGACCCTCCTGGGCGTGTCCAAGCACACTGGCCAATGAGATTGCTGGCAGGGGTTCTGGACTTGGCCTAGGCCTCTGGCCTATCAGAGCATGGCTGGCGCCCTGTGAGCTGGCCATTTGAAGGAAGCCTGACTTTGAGAGCTCAGAGCTGTCCTTAAAAGGCTGGGCGTTCTTCCAGGAAGTGAGAAGCAGGGTTCAGCCCAGGGCCCTGCCTTGCAGAAGCTGTCAAGTGCGCATGTGTATAACTCCGTTTGTGCCTGTGCCTCTGTGGATGTGTGAGTGTGTGACTGTGAGAGTATGTGTTTGTGTGTGTGTGTGTGTGAGAGAGAGAGACAGAGAGAACAACAGAATCACTGTGGCACAGGTGATTTAGTGCAAAACTCTTGGCACATTCTGATTTACAGTTCAATATTGACACCATTGTAGCTCTCCTTGGCCCTTGGTCACTTTTCTTCTTTTCAGATGTAATGACACTGAATAGGGAGAGGTTTTTGCCCTGAGGCTTGCACTGGGAACTAGCAGCTGCCCTGTGTGTGTTGCCAGACTAGGAAACTTGTAGTGCCTGTCCATATGGAGAGTCTCCTGGATGAGTTCCTTCTCGAGCCTATTTTGCTTGGTACCTTTGGATCTGCATATAGCTAATGATTTGGAGATTTTACTCCTTTGGACAATTATTTTCCTGATGCACAGTTTCTCTCCAGGTTTTAGCAATCAATTGTTTGAATGTCATATCGAATCCATTGTAGAAAATGACTACATCAGTCTCTCTATCTCTCTCTCTCTCTCTCTCTCTCTATATATATATATATATATATATATATATATATATATATATATATGTATGTAACATTTAGAGGTCTGAAAATATTTTTAGCTAGAGACCTGCACAGCGCTGGATTATTGTAGTAATGCGGATACACCTGGCCCTTCTTAGCCACAGACATGAGAGACATCTCACAGAGCCATTCCTATACCTCTTTTTTTTAATTTTTTATTTAAGAAAGGATTAGTGAACAAAAACATAAGGTAGAAGGGGTACAACTCCACACAATTCCCACCACCCAATCCCCATAATCCCCCCCTCCCATGGTAGCTTTCCCATTCTCTAGCCCTCTGGGAGTATGGACCCAGGGTCATTGAGGGTTGCAGAAGGTAGAAGGTCTGGCTTCTGTAATTGCTTCCCCGCTGAACATGGGCGTTGACTGGTCAGTCCATACTCCCAGTCTGCCTCTCTCTTTCCCTAGTAAGGTGTGTCTCTGGGGAAAATGACCTCCAGGACACATTGGTGGGGTCTTCAATCCAGGGAAGCCTAGCCAGCATCCTGGTGGCATCTGGAACCTGGTGATTGAAAAGAGAGTTAACATATGAGGCCAAACAGTTTGTTGAACAATCATGGATCCCAAGCTTGTAATAGTGGAGAGGAAGTGTTAGGGAGATACTCACTGCAAACCCTAGTGTACTTCTGCTTTCAGGTATATATTTTGCAGTAGTTTATGGATACGTGTGCACATAAGCTCTCTCTCACAGAAACTGGTGTATATCTAGATTATGGGACTTTGTTAGAAAGTGAACTACCTGTGATGACATTAGAGTGTACTATAAAAGGAAAGGTCTCACCCGAGTAATGAAGTTAATGGGTTGTCATTCCACACGTGAAGTCTCTGGATACAGTCTGAGGTGAAGCATATTGAGGTGGCAATCGTTGCTTTGGTTAGGTTGTGATTGGTAGATGCAATATTATTTGGTTTGGATTGGGAGATGCATACAGGAAAGTGGGCCCTATCCAAGGGTTCCAGGACTGGGGGAAGTAGGGGCTCTATAGTGAAGATGTGAGGTTCCTGCTGTCTTAGGGTTCAAAAAGACAATCGATAATTAATATTATCATCACTTAATATTATCATCACACCATTCCCACCACCAAAGGGCTGTGACCCATCCCTCCCGCCCACTCCCACCCCCCACTGGTCCAGGAAGCTACATGTCTACCCCTCACCACTGGGTTTTAACAAGATCTTGTCCAACCGGATACAGCAACACATCAAAAAGATTGTTCATCATGACCAAGTGGGATTCATCTCAGGAATGGGAGGCTGGTTCAACATCCATAAGTCAATCAATGTCATTCACCACATCAATAAAAGCAAAGCCAAAAACCACATGATTATCTCAATAGATGCAGAGAAAGCCTTTGACAAAATCCAACACCCATTCATGCTCAAAACTCTACAAAAAATGGGAATAGATGGGAAATTCCTCAAGATAGTGGAGTCTATATATAGCAAACCTACAGCCAACATCATACTCAATGGACAGAAGCTGAAATCATTCCCCCTCAGATCGGGGATTAGACAGGGCTGTCCACTGTCACCATTACTCTTCAACATAGTATTGGAAGTTCTTGCCATAGCAATCAGGCAAGAGAAAGAAATCAAAGGGATACAGATTGGAAGGAAAGAAGTCAAGCTCTCACTATTTGCAGATGATATTATAGTATACATAGAAAGACCTAAAGAATCCAGTAGAAAATTACTGGAAGTTATTAGGCAATATAGCAAGGTATCAGGCTACAAAATCAATGTACAAAAATCAGTGGCATTTCTTTATGCAAACACTAAATCTGAAGAAGAAGACATCCAGAAATCACTCCCATTTACTGTTTCAGCATAATCAATCAAATACCTAGGAATAAAGTTGACCAAAGAAGTGAAAGACTTGTATACTGAAAACTATGAGTCACTACTCAAGGAAATAGAAACTGATACCAAGAAATGGAAAGATATCCCATGCTCATGGATTAGAAGAATAAATATCATCAAAATGAATATTCTCCCCAGAGCCATATACAAATTTAATGCAATACCCATCAAAGTTCCACCAAGCTTCTTTAAGAGAATAGAATAAACACTACAATCATTTATCTGGAACCTGAAAACACCTAGAATTGGCAAAACCATCTTAAGGAAAAGAAACAGAAATGGAGGCATCACACTCCCAGACCTTAAACAATATTATAAAGCCATCATCATCAAAACAGCATTCCTATACCTCTTATCAGTCTACAAATCTCTCTCAGCACAAACTACCGCTGCCAAATGATCTACTTCCCTCTTGCTCTTTTTTTCCACCGAGTCCTATCCCAAAACTGTAAATCAAAGGAGAAATAAACATAGTGCAGTTCCCTGCACACAGGACAGTCTGAGGCTGGACCAGGGAGATGCAATACGCCAGCCTGCATCTTGGCTGGAGCATCACTAAGACTACTTCCAAATTGGAGAGGCGAGGGCAGTTTTGGAGAGTGGGCTGCAGGCCAGGTGTTGCTTCTCACAGTGGGCTAAGACCTAGATGTTCTAAGTGTAACCTTTCCTCACAAACATAAAATAACAATGCCACTTGTAAGAAGTATGCATGGGCATGGAGGGTTTGTCTTCAGTGTTCTGGCACTGATCAACACAGGGCCAGAATTTCTGTACTTTCTGTCACTGTCATTCTGTCTCTCTGACTGTTTCTACGTGCCTTCTTCACTGGGCCCTTATTGGAAGTCAGTGCATACATAGTTAACTCGGTCTTCCTGGTGTTGAAATTTTCTTTCTTTGCCCTTTGGATTATTTAATCTCGTGCATATGGCGTAGTACAGTGGGGAGCTGAGGAGGCAGTGATTCATACTGCAGGTAACAGGCATATGTCCATCTCCAGCTGCAGCTGTCCAGGCCCTCTGTGCTTGACTCCCATTCTCCAGGGCCCTGAGGTTGACACTCAGCCTAAATGCAGCACTCCTCACCTTCCTGCACAGCATCCTAGTCCTTATTCCATGAGAGCTCAGGTCAAGAGAAGGAAACTCTATCCCCCTGGCACACACATTGTGATTTCCCTCTCTTGGGCCGAATGTAAAGGATCTGTGGTACTGTTGGCCACACCAGTGTCCAGATTTTCCACGCAAAACAGAAGTTTCCAGGATTCTGAAAGAGGGTGTTTTGATGGCTGTGAAATGTCTTTTCCAAGTGCCTCATGGGGTTTCAAATCCTTTTGAAACCTGAAGTTCTTTCTTGTATCTAGGGAATATTCTCACCTCTGGCCAGAAGGACCTCCCAACTAGGAGCACAGCTATTCCAGTGTCAGGAGGTCTGCCAGCCTGCTAGCTCCTGGAGGGATTCCTGAGTATGTCCTCAGGGCCCAAGTGGTAACAGGTGTTTCCAATTGCCTTTATTAGCAGCATCCAGGCCCTCAGGTGATGCAGGGATGTGATCTCCACTGGAAACTCCTAATTCAGACAATGGAGGCATCCATCTTCCTTTTGTCTCTCCATAGCAAGGGCCCGGGGAGTTTGTGCTTCCTGCAAGCAGAGCCACTTTGTATGGGACACTCATAGATGCTTACTTCTGGGAATCTCTCTGAGTGTGATGTGTGGACACCAGGACACCATGATCAGGGATTGTGAGGCCACAGGTGCAATTGCCTTAGCTGGACCCAAAGGGGAGGTGTAAGTGGCCGGGTTCATCCACTATTGTTTTGTCAAACACAGTTCCCATCTATGTTGGAACTCTTTCTGGGTTCCTTTTGGGCTTCTAATCTGCTGACCTGAGAAGTGGACTGGGAGCCTGGAGGCTGAGTATGCAGTCAAATGTGACTGTACAGCATCCTGCCCCTGAATTCTGAGGGGTGCTCCAGCTTACCCCGTTGTCTGTGTTTGGATGATAGTGAGGCATGAGATTGAATCGGGAACTCAGGAGAGCGAAACATGAGAGTCCCTTTGCATATGCATTCTTGCTTATCCAGAATCTGGGCTAGCTGGCTTTCCCTAAACAGCTAGGTTCTCTGTACATAAATTGCAGGTGAGGCTGGCAACCTTGACACCCATGCTCTGAGATTACTATAGGTGAGTTCTGAGCACACACAGAAACACACTGACAGACAGACACACACACAAACATTAGTGTCAGGTCTGGTAGTACAGCATATGGTGAAGGCTGGGGCTGTCTGGGGTCTGTGGGCATGAGAGCTGCTGCCTTACAATCTCTACAAGCCAGGTTTGAACCTGTCATCAATGAACACAGTGTGGAGGTTTTTGAATTCTGGTCTCTTTCCAACTCATCTATTTCTCTTCTCGCCTTCTCTGTCTCTAACTCTCACATGCTCTCACACACTCTGTCTTCACTCATTAATATTTTACTTATATACTTATTTTACTGACAGGCCCAGATATACCAAGAGAGTTACCAGAGCACTGCTGAGCTCTGGCTTGTTGTAGTGGCGATTTCACCTAGGCTACTGAAGCCTCAGTTTCTAAGTCTTTCTGATACAAGCCATATTTTGTCTCCTCATTTCCATGCCAGTATCACTCACAGTTTATAATAAAGTGATTTTTATGCGAAACACTTGTCACATTCTGATTTACAGCTCACTATTGACACCATTGTCTCTCTCTTTGGCCCTTGGTCACTTTGCTTCTTTTCAGATGTAAAAACACTGAAGAGGGAGAGGTTTTTGCCCTGAGGCTTGCACTGGGAACTAACAGCTGCCCTGTGTGTGTTGCCAGACTAGGAAACTTGTGGTGCCTGTCCATGTGGAGAGTCTCCTTGATGAGTTCCTTCTCAAACCTTTTTCGCTCTGTCCCGTTGGAGCTGCATATAGCTAATGATTTTGAGATTTTACTCCTTTGGACAATTCTTTTCTTGATGCACAGTTTCTCTCCAGGTTTTAGCAATCAATTGTCTGAATGTCATATCGAATCCATTGTAGAAAATGACTACATCAGTGTCCCTCTCTCTCTCTCTCTCTCTCTCTCTCTATATATATATATATATATATATATATATATATATATATATGTAACATGTAGAGGTCTGAAAATATTTTTTAGCTAGAGACCTGCACAACTCTGGATTAGGGTAAGAATGCAGATACATTTGGCCCTTCTGAGCCACAGTCATGGGAGACATCTCACAGAGCCATTCGTATACCTCTTATCACTCTACAAATCTCTCTCAGCACAAACTACTGCTACCAAATCATCTGCTTCTCTCTTGCTCTTTTTGTGCACCGAATCCAATCCCAAAACTGTAAATCATAGAAGAAATA
Organism: Erinaceus europaeus; assembly: GCF_950295315.1. Lineage (NCBI taxonomy): Eukaryota > Metazoa > Chordata > Mammalia > Eulipotyphla > Erinaceidae > Erinaceus > Erinaceus europaeus. Next base: position 63,136 of record NW_026647995.1, on the reverse strand, counting down.
GACACAGTGCAGTTCCCTGCACACAGCACAGTCTGAGGCTGGACCAGAGAGATGAAAACACCAGCCTGCATCTTGGCTGGAGCATCACTAAGACTATTTACAAATGGAGAGGTGAGGGCAGTTTTGGAGAGTGGGCTGCAGGCCAAGTGTTGCTTCTCAGAGTAGGCTAAGACCTAGATGTTCTAAGTGTAACCTTTCCTCACAAACATAATATAACAATGCCACTTGTAAGAAGTATGCATGGGCATGGAGGGTTTGTCTACAGTTCTCTGGCACTGATCAACACAGGGCCAGAATTTCAGTCCTTTTCTGTCACTGTCATTCTGTCTCTCTGACTGTTTCTATGTGCCTTCTTCACTGGGCCCTTATTGGAAGTCAGTGCATGCATCGTGATCTTGGACTTCCTGGTGTTGAAATTTTCCTTTCTTTGCCCTTTGGATTATTCAGTCTCCTGCATATGGTGTAGTACATTGGGGAACTGAGGAGACAGCGATCCTGCCGCAGGTAACAGGCATATGTCCATCTGCAGCTGCAGCTGTCCAGGCCCTCTGTGCTTGACTCCAATTATCCAGGGCCCTGAAGCTGACACTCAGCTTACATGCATCCCTCCTCAATTTCCTGCACCGCATCCTTGTCCTTATTCCATGAGAGCCCAGGTCAAGAGAAGTGAAACTCTCCCCCTGGCACACACATTGTGCTTTCCCGCTATTGGGCCAAATGTAAAGAAACTGTGGTACTGATGGCCACACCAGTGTCCAGATTTTCCACGACTACTATTGGTGAGTTCTGAGCACACACAGACACACACAGACAGACAGACAGACACACACACACACACACACACACACACACACACACACATTACTGTCAGGTCTGGTAGTACAGCATATGGTGAAGGCTGGGGCATCTGGGGTCTATGGACATGAGAGCTGCTGCCTTACAATCTCTACAAGCCAAGTTTCAACCTGTCATCAATGAACACAATGTAGGAGGTTTTTGAATTCTGATCTCTTTCCAACTCATCTATTCCTCTTCTCGCTTTCTCTGTCTTTAACTCTCACATGCTCTCACACACTCTGTCTTCTCTCATTAATATTTTACTTATATACTTATTTTACTGACAGGCCCAGATATACAAAGAGAGTTACCAGAGCACTGCTGAGCTCTGGCTTATTGTGTTGGCGATTTCACCTAGGCTACTGGAGCCTCAGTTTGTAAGTCTTTCTGACACAAGCCATATTCTGTCTCCTCATTTCCATGCCAGTATCACTCAGAGTTTATATTAAAGATATATATACATAAATAAATATATATATTTATATATCTGTCATTTTTAGAATTGTTGACATATGTATTTGACCTTAATTCAGAAATACCACATTTATAACAGCCTAGTTTTTCAGAAATAATTGGCCATACAGTTGGAGCAGCATTCAATACAAATATAAATAATAGAACCTTCCAGTAGCATTTCTAATCGTGTTTCTATCAGCATCCTTATTGTAATTATCATAGCCCAGAACTTACCTTCTTTTTCTAGTGTAAGCCTCAATACATATGTGTTTGTTTTCTTTTTCTGGAAATCTTAATTTCCCTGGATCCTGAAGTGTTAGGGAATTTTTGAAACAGCCCTCTGTTTCTCAACAGATGGTTTCTATGTTTCTGCTGTAATCAGGTCTTCTTGTGGTTTTTGTTTTCATTTTTTTTATTTTTTGAAGTCCTCCTAGATCATCCCCATTTATTTGCATATTTATTTATTTGGTCAGGCATCACATGTGGGGTCATTTCTTCTGCTTGATAGATTTTCTCTTATAATTGAAGGGAAGTTTTGACGCACATTACATTTCCTGTGGAAAATATTACACACATATGGTGAAGGCATGGGTTTTCTGAGGTCCGTGGGCATTAGAGCTGCTGCCTTACAATCTCTACAACCCAGGTTTGAACCTGTCATGAATGAACACAGTCTAGGGGGGTTTTGTCTTCTGGTCTATTTCCAACTCTTCTATTTCTCTTCTCGCCATCTCTGTCTCTGACATTCACAGGCTCTCACTCACTCTGTCTGCACTCAGTAGTATTTTACTGATATCCTTATTTTATTGACAGGCCCAGATATACAAAGAGAATTGCAAGAGAACTGCTGAGCTCTGGCTTGTTTTGTTGGTGATTTCACCTAGGCTACTGGAGCCTCAGCTTTGTAAGTCTCACTGACACAAGCCATATTCTGTCTCCTCATATCCATGGCAGTATGTCTCAGACTTTATAATAAAGATATAAATCCATATACATATATATACATATATAAATATAAATGTAAATATATATATATATATATATATCTGTCATTTTTGGAATTGTCAACCTATGTAATTGATCTTAATCAGAATTAACACATTTATAACAGCTTCCTTTTTCATTAATAATTGGCCACATAGTTGAAGCAGGATTCAATACAATTATAAATAATAGAACCTTCCAGTAGCATTTCTAATAGAATTTCTATCAGCATCCTTAATACAGAACTTGCCTCCTTTCTCTAGTGTAAGCTTCAATACATATGAGTTTCTTTTCAATCTCCTGAAGTCTTAATTTCCCTGGACTCTGAAGTGTCTCAGAATTTTTGAAGCAGCCCTCTGTTTCTCAGCAGATGGTTTCTATATTTCTGCTCTAATCAGGTCTTCTTGTGCTTTTTGTATTTATTTTTCATTTTTGTTAAATCCTCCTAAATCCAAATTTATTTGCATATTTATTTATTTATTTAGTCCTATATTACATGAGGGGTCATTTATTCTGCTTCATAGATTTTTCTCTTATAATTGAATGGAAGTTTACACTCACAATACATTTCCTGTGGTAAATACTACACACATTTGGTGAAGGCTGGGGTTGTCTGGGGTCTGTGGACATGAGACTGCTGCCGTACAATCTCTACAACCCAGGTTTGAACCTGTCATGTATGAACACAGTGTGGGAGCTATTGGACTTCTGGTCTCTTTCCAACTCTTCTATTTCTCTTCTTGCCTTCTCTGTCTCTGACTCTTACAGGCTCTCACTCACTCTGTCTGCACTCATTAATATTTTACTTATACATTATTTTACTGACAGGCCCAGATATACAAAGAGAGTCACCAGTGCACTGCTGAGCTCTGGCTTGTTTTGTTGGCGATTTCACCTAGGTTTCTGGAGTCTCAGCTTTGTAAGTCTCTCTGGCACAAGCCATACTCTGTCTCCTCATAGCCATGCCAGTATACCTCATAGTTTATAATAAAGAAACACATCCATATATGTACATACATATATATATATATATATATATCAGTCATTTTTAGAATTGTTGACCTTTTTATTTGATCTTAATGCAGAATTACCACATTTATAACAGCCTCTTTATTCATAAATAATTGGTCACATAGTTGGAGCAGGTTTCAATACAGTTATAAATTATAAACCTTCCAGGAGCATTTCCAATAGCCTTTCTATCAGTATCCTTATTGTAATTATCATAGCACAGAACTTGCCTCCAATTTCTTGTGTAAGTTTCAATATGTATGTGTTTATTTTCATTCACGGGAATTCTTAATTTGCCTGGACCCTGAATTGTCAGGGAATTTTTGAAGCAGCCCCCTGTTTCTCTGCAGACGTTTTCTATATTGCTGCTGTAATCAGGTCTTCCTGTGGTTTTTGTTTTTATTTTTTATTTTTTTCAAATCCTCCTAGATCATCCCCATATATTTTCATATTTATTTATATATTTATTCCGATATCACATGAGGGGTCATTTCTTCTGCCTGATAGATTTTCTCTTATAATTGAAGGGAACTTTTGACACACAATACATTTCCTTTTGCAGATACTACACACTACTATAACTACTACTGCACTGTTTTTGACAGTGACATCCAATGCACAATGTATTAGTATTGCATGGCTCTAATAAATGTTCCCTATTTAACCTACAGTGTTTTTAACCTCACAAATATTTATTCTGTTCTTTTTTGGGGGATGAATGGTTTACAGTCAACAGTTACATATAATAGTGGCTATGGGGGTGATTTTTCCCAATTTCCCAGTATTTCTGTACATCATTTGTAACTTTCTTATTGAGGAGAAGGAAACAGTCATAAATTGAGAGAGCAGGGCCCAAGCAGGAAGAGAGACAGAGAGACAGCTGCAGCTCTGATTTGCCACTAGCCCAGCTTTTCTCTAGCTGGGTAAGTGGTGACCAGGGGCTCAAAATGGGGTCCTGGGCTTCCACATAGTTCTCTGGAATTCTTGCTTAGCCAGAATCTGGGCTAACTGGCTTTCCCTAAACAGCTAGGTTCTCTGTACATAAGTTGCAGGTGAGGCTGGCTACCTTGACACCCATGCTCTGAGACTACTACAAGTGAGCTCTGAGCACACACAGACACACACAGACAGACAGACAGACACAAACACACACACACACACACACATTAGTGTCAGGTCTTGTAGTACAGCATATGGTGAAGGCTGGGGCTGTCTGGGGTCTGTGGGCATGAGAGCTGCTACCTTACAATCTCTACAAGCCAGGTTTGAGCCTGTCATTAATGAACACAGTGTAGGAGGTTTTTGAATTCTGGTCTCTTTTCATCTCTTCTATTTCTCTTCTTGCCTTCTCTGTCTCTGACTCTCACAGGCTCTCCCTCACTCTGCACTCAGTAGTATTTTACTGATATCCTTATTTTATTGACAGTCCCAGATATACAAAGAGAGTTGCCAGAGCCCTGCTGAGCTCTGGCTTTTTTGTTGGTGTTTTCACCTAGGCTACTTGAGCCTCAGCTTTGTAAGTCTCTTTGACTCAAGCCATATTTTGTCACCTCATATCCATGGCAGTATCTCTCAGACTTTATAATAAAGATATACATCCATATACATATATAAATATACATATATAAATATACATATATATATATGTCATTTTTGGAATTGCCAAACTATGTAATTGGTCTTAATCCCAATTAACACATTTATAACAGCTTCTTTTTTAATGAATAATTGGCCACATAGCTGGAGCAGGATTCAATACAATTATAAATAATAGAACTTTCCAGTAGCATTTCTAATAGCATTTCTATCAGCATCCTTACTGAAATTATCATAGGACAGAACTTGTCTCCTTTCTCTAGTGTAAGCTTGAATACATATGTGTTTCTTTTCATTCTCCTGAAATCTTAATTTCCCTGGACTCTGAAGTGTCTCGGAATTTTTGAAGTAGCCCTCTGTTTCCCAGCAGATGGTTTCTATGTTTCTGCTGTAATCAGGTCTTCTTGTGCTTTATTTATTTTTTCAAATCCTCCTCGATCATCCCCATTTATTTACATATTTATTTATTTAGTCCTATATTCCATGAGAGGTAATTTCTTCTGCTTGATAGATTTTTCTCTTATAATTGAAGGGAAGTTTACACTCACAATACATTTCCTGTCATAAATACTACACACATATGGTGAAGGCTGGGGTTGTCTGGGGTCTGTGGACATGAGACTGCTGCCTTACAGTCTCTACAACCCAGGATTGAAACTGTCATGTATGAATACAGTGCGGGAGGTTTTTGACTTCTGGTCTCTTTCCAACTCTTCTATTTCTCTTCTTCCCTTTTCTGTCTCTGACTCTCACAGCCTCTACCTCACTCTGTCTGCACTCATTAATATTTTACTTATATATTATTTTACTGACAGGCCCAGATATACAAAGTGAGTCACCAGGCCACTGCTGAGCTCTGGCTTGTTTTGTTGGCGATTTCGCCTAGGTTACTTGAGCCTAAGTTTGTAAGTCTGTCTGGCAAAAGCCATACTCTGTCTCCTCATAGCCATGCCAGTATACCTCATAGTTTTTAATAATGAAACACATACATATATGTACATATATATAAACATATATATCAGTCATTATATATATATCATGCCAGTGCCTCGATGGATGTGTCTGTGACTGTGACAGTATGTGTTTGTGTGTGTTTGTGTGTGTGTGAGTGTTTGATGGAGGGAGAGAGGGAAAGAACAACAGAATCACTGTGGCACAGGTGATTTTGTGGAAAACACATGGCACATTCTGATTTACAGCTCAATATTGACACCATTGTAGCCCTCCTTGGCCTTTGGTCGCTTTTCTTCTTTTCAGATCTAAAGACACTGAAGAGGGAGAGGTTTCTGCCCTGAGGCTTTTACTGGGAACTAGCAGCTACCCTGTGTGTGTTGCCTGACTAGGAAACTTGTGGTGCCTGTCCATGTGGAGAGTCTCCTGGGTGAGTTCCTTCTCGAGCCTTTTTCGCTCGGTCCCGTTGGAGCTACATATAGCTAATGATTTGGAGATTTTACTCCTTTGGACAATTCGTTCCCTGATGCACAGCTCCTCTCCAGGTTTTAGCAACCAATTGTTTGAATGTCATATCGAATCCATTGTAGAAAATGACTACATCAGTCTCTCTCTCTCTCTCTCTCTCTCTCTCTCTATATATATATATATATATATATATATATATATATATATATATATATATAACATGTAGAGGTCTGAAAATATTTTTTTAGCTAGAGATGTGAACAGCTCTGGATTAGGGTAGTAATGTGTATACACCTGGCCCTTCTGAGCCACAGTCATGAGAGACATCTCACAGAGTCATTTGTATACCTCTTATCACTCTATGCATCTCTCTCAGCACAAACTACCGCTGCCAAATCATCTACTTCCCTCTTGCTCTTGTTGTCCACCAAGTCCTATCCCAAAACTGTAAATCAATGAAAATAGACATAGTGCAGTTCCCTGCACACAGGACAGTCTGAGGCTGGGCCAGGGAGATGCAATATGCCAGCCTGCATCTTGGCTGGAGCATCACTAAGACTACTTCCAAATTGGTGAGGCGAGGGTAGTTTTGGAGAGTGGGCTGCAGGCCAAGTGTTGCTTCTCAGAGTGGGCAAAGACCTAGATGTTCTAAGTGTTACCTTTCCTCACAAACATAAAATAGCAATGCCACTTGTAAGAATATGCATGGGCATGGTGGGTTTGTCTTCAGTGCTCTGGCACTGATAAACACAGGGCCAGCATTTCAGTCCTTTTCTGTCACTGTCATTCTGTCTCTCTGACTGCCTCTAGGTGCCTTCTTCACTGGGCCCTTATTGGAAGTCAGAGCATACATAGAGAACTCGGGCTTCCTGGTGTTGAAATTTTCCTTTCTTTGCCCTTTTGACTATTTAGTCTCCTCAGTACAGTGGGGAACTGAGGATACAGCGATCCTGCTGCAGGTAACAGGCATATGTCCATCTCCAGCTGCAGCTGTCCAGGCCCTCTGTGCTTGACTCCCATTCTCCAGGGCCCTGAGGCTGACACTCAGTCTATATGCATCCCTCCTCAATTTCCTGCACCGAATCCTTGTCCTTATTCCATGAGAGCCCAGGTCAAGAGAAGTGAAACTCTATCCCCCTGGCACACACATTGTGCTTTCTCTCTATTGGGCCGGATGTAAAGGATCTGTGGTACTGATGGCCACACCAGTGTCCAGATTTTCCATGCAAAACAGAAGCTTCCAGGGTTCAGAAAGAGGGTGTTTTGATGGCTGTGAAATGTCTTTTCCAAGTGCCTCATGGGGTTTCAAATCCTTTTGAAACCTGAAGTTCTTTCTTGTATCTAGGGAATATTCTCACCTCTGACCCGAAGGCCCTCTCAACTAGGAGCACAGCTATCCCGGGGTCAGGAGGTCTGCCAGCCTGCGAGCTCCTGGAGGGATTCCTGAGTATGTCCTCAGGGCCCAAGTGGTAACAGGTGTTTCCAATTGCCTTTATTAGCAGCAGCCAGGCCCTCAGGTGAGGGGCAGGGCTGTGATCTCCACTGGAAACTCCTAATTATGCCAATGGAGGCATCCATCTTCCTTTTGTCTCTCAATAGCAAGGGTCCAGGGAGTTTGTGCTTCCTGCAAGCAGAGCAACTTTGTAGCGGACACTCATGGATGCCTACTTCTGGGAATCTCTCTGAGTGTGATGTATGGACACCAGGACACCATGATCAGGGATTGTGAGGAAACAGGTGCAATTGCCTTAGCTGGACCCAAAGGGGAGGTGTAAAGGGCCGGGTTCATCCACTATTGTTTGGTCAAACACAGTTCCCATCTATGTTGGAACTCTTTCTGGCTTCTTTCTGGGCTTGTAATCTGCTGCCCTGAGAAGTGGACTGGGAGCCTGGAGGCTGAGGATGCAGCCAAACGTGACTGGACAGGGTCCTGCCCCTGAATTATGAGGGGTACCCCAGCTTCCCCCGTTGGCAGTGTTTGGATGATAGTGAGGCATGAGATTGAATCAGGAACTTAGGAGAGGAAGACATGAGAGTCCCTTTGCATATGCATTCTTGCTTAGCCAGAATCTGGGCTAGCTGGCTTTCCCTAAACAGCTAGGTTCTCTGTACATAAGTTGCAGGTGAGGCTGGCTACCTTCCCACCCATGCTCTGAGACTACTATAGGTGAGTTCTGAGCACACACAGACACACACTGACAGACAGACAGACAGACACACACACACACATATTACTGTCAGGTCTGGTAGTACAGCATATGGTGAAGGCTAGGGCTGTCTGGGGTCTGTGGGCATGAGAGCTGCTGCCTTACAATCTCTACAAGCCAGCTTTGAACCTGTCATCAATGAACACAGTGTAGGAGGTTTTTGAATTCTGGTGTCTTTCCAACTCATCTATTTCTCTTCTCGCCTTCTCTGTCTCTAGCTCTCACATGCTCTCACACACTCTGTCTTCAATCATTAATATTTTACTTATATACTTATTTTATTGACAGGCCCAGATATACAAAGAGAGTTACCAGAGCACTGCTGACCTCTGGCTTGTTGTGTTGGCGATTTCTCCTAGGCTACTGGAGCCTCAGTTTGTAAGTCTTTTTGACAGAAGCCATATTCTTTCTCCTCATTCCCATGCCAGTATCACTCAGAGTTTATAATAAAGTGATTTTTTTTGCAAATACTTGGTACATTCTGATTTACAGCTCAATATTGACACCCTGTAGCTCTCTTTGGCCCTTGGTCACTTTTCTTCTTTTCAGATGTAAAAACACTGAAGAGGGAGAGGTTTTTGCCCTGAGGCTTGCACTAGGAACTACCAGATGCACTGTGTCTGTTGTCAGACTAGGAAACATGTGGTGCCTGTCCATGTGGAGAGTCTCCTTGATGAGTTCCTTCTCAAGCCTTTTTCGCTCTGTCCCTTTGGAGCTGCATATAGCTAATGATTTTGAGATTTTACTCCTTTGGACAATTCTTTTCCTGATGCACAGTTTCTCTCCAAGTTTTAGCAATCAATTGTCTGAATGTCATATCAAATCCATTGTAGAAAATGACTACATCAGTGTCTCACTCTCTCTCTCTGTCTCTCTGTCTCTCTCTCTCTCTCTCTCTCTCTCTCTCTATATATATATATATATATATATATATATATATATATATATATATATATGTAACATGTAGAGATCTGAAAATGTTTTTTAGCTAGAGACCTGCACAGCTCTGGATTAGAGTAGTAATGCAGATGCACCTGGCCCTTCTGAGCCAGAGTCATGAGAGACATCTCACAGAGCCATTTGTTTACCTCTTGTCACTCTATAAATCTGTCTCAGCACAAACTACAGCTGCCAAGTCATTTACTTCACTCTTGCTCTTTTTGTCCACCGAGTCCTATCCCAAAACTGTAAATCAAAGAAGAAATAGACATAGTTCAGTACCCTGCACACAGGACAGGGTGATGCAGGACCGGGGAGATGAAATACGCCAGCCTGCATTTGGCTGGAGCATCACTAAAACTACTTCCAATTTGGAGAGGGAAGGGCAGTTTTGGAGAGTGGGCTGCAGGCCACGTGTTGCTTCTCAGAGCGTCTAAGACCTAGATGTTCTAAGTGTAACCTTTCCTCACAAACATAAAATAACAATGCCACTTGTAAGAATTATGCATGGGAATGGAGGGTTTGTCTTCAGTGCTCTGGCACTGATCAACACAGGGCCAGAATTTGTCCTTTTCAGTCACTGTCATTCTGTCTCTCTGACTGTCTCTATGTGCCTTCTTCCTGGGACCCTTCATGGAAGTCAGTGCATGCATAGTGAACTCGGTCTTCCTGGTGTTGAAATTTTCCTTTCTTTGCCCTTTGGATTACTTAGTCTAGTGCATATGGCATAGTACAGAGGAGAACTTAGGAGTCAGCGTTCCTGCTGCAGGTAATAAGCATATGTCCAACTCCAGCTGCAGCTGTCCAGGCCCTCTGTGCTTGACTCCCATTCTCCAGGGTCCTGTGGCTGACACTCAGCCTAAATGCAGCCCTCCTCCATTTCCTGCACCACATCCTTGTCCTTATTCCATGAGAACCCAGGTCAAGAGAAGTGAAACTCTATCCCCCTGGCACACACATTGTGCTTTCCCTCTATTGGGCCGAATGTAAAGGATCTGTGGTACTGATGGCCACACCAGTGTCCAGATTTTCCATGCAAAACAGAAGCTTCCAGGGTTCAGAAAGAGGGTGTCTTGATGGCTGTGAAATGTCTTTTCCAAGTGCCTCCTGGGGTTTCAAATCCTTTTGAAACCTGAAGTTCATTCTTGTATCTAGGGAATATTCTCACCTCTGGCCAGAATGCCCTCCCAACTAGGAGCACAGCTATCCTGGGATCAGGAGGTCTGCCAGCCTGCTAGCTCCTGGAGGGATTCCTGAGTATGTCCTCAGGGCCCAAGTGGTAACAGGTGTTTCCAATTGCCTTTATTAGCAGCAGCCAGGCCCTCAGGTGAGGGGCGGGGCTGTGATCTCCACTGGAAACTCCTAATTCAGCCAATGGAGGCCTCCATCTTCCTTTTGTCTCTCCATAGCAAGGGCCTGGGAGTTTGTGCTTCCTGCAGGCAGAGCAACTTTGTATGGGACACTCATGCATGCCTACTTCTGGGAATCTCTCTGAGTGTGATGTGTGGACACCAGGACACCATGATCAGGGATTGTGAGGCCACAGGAGCTATTGCCTTAGCCAGACCCAAAGGGTAGGTGTAAAGGGCCGGGTTCATCCACTATTGTTTGGTCAAACACAGTTCCCATCTATGTTGAAACACAGCTCTTTCTGGGTTCATTCTGGGCTTGTAATCTGCTGCCCTGAGCAGTGGACTGAGAGTCTGGAGGCTGAGTAGGCAGCCAAACTTGACTAGACAGGCTCCTGTCCCTGAATTCTGAGGCGTGCCCCAGCTTACCCCTTTGACAGTGTTTGGATGATAGTGAGGCATGAGATTGAATCGGGAACTCAGGAGAGGGAGAAATGACCGTCCCCTTGCATGTGCCTTCTTGCTTAGCCAGAATCCGGGCTACCTGGCTTTCCCTGACCAGCTAGGTTCTCTGTACATAAGTTGCAGGTGAGGCTGGCTACCTTCCCACCCATGCTCTGAGACTACTATAATAGGTGAGCTCTGAGCACACACAGACACAGACAGACAGACAGACAGACACACACACACACACATTACTGTCAGGTCTGGTAGTACAGCATATGGTGAAGGCTGGGGCTGTCTGGGGTCTGTGGGCATGAGAGCTGCTGCCTTACAATCTCTACAAGCCAGCTTTGAATTTGTCATCAATGAACACAGTGTAGGAGGTTTTTGAATTCTGGTGTTTTTCCAACTCATCTATTTCTCTTCTCGCCTTCTCTGTCTCTAACTCTCACATGCTCTCACACACTCTGTCTTCAATCATTAATATTTTACTTATATACTTATTTTACTGACTTCTGGATGAAGTCCACCATGACATCCCTTGACCCCGGACCCCGGATCCCGGACCCCGGACTGCCTACGTTGTCTAGCTGGTGGGTCGACCAGCCGTCCCTTGGGACTTGGTCACTGCCGGAGAGGCTCGCGGGTCAACCGGCCATCTGGATGAAGTCAATCGTGGCACCCCCCGACCCCGGACCCCGGATCCCGAATCCCGGATCCTGGACCGCCTTCGTTTTGGAGCCTGTGGGTTGGTCGCTGGAGGAGTGGCTCGCGGGTCGACCGGGCGTCTGGATGAAGTCCGCTGTGGCACCCCTGGACCCCGGATCCCGAATCTCAGACTGCCTTCGTTGTGGAGCTGGCGGGTCGACCAGAACTCCCTTGGGACTTAATCGCTGGATGAAGTCAGCCTTAGGATCCCAGAATCCGGCCACCGCGCAACCCCGCCACCCCGCCACCCCACCACCCATTTCCTGGACTGCCGCCTTGTGGAGCAGGGGGGTCGACCAGCACTCCCCTGGGACTTAATCTCTGGCAGAAGAATTTGCGAGTTGGAATGGAAGTCTGAATGATGTTGCACTCTGGCTCCTTGAATCACCACAGGCTTCCTGGCTGTGGTTGTGGAGCCTCAGGAATGAGGGTCTCTTAGCATAACCATTATCCTCTCTACCCCTGCTAGGCAACACTTTGTATCTTTCTGGCCAGAAATTTGCATTGTAATTGAGTGGGTGGGTTGGGGTGGAGTGGAGTGGAGTGAAGTGAAGGGTGAAGGGTGGTGGTGAGCAGAGTGTTGGGGATTCCTCAGAGAAAGGGTACCTGGTAGGTAGCCACCGCCCCCAATTTCCTTTCCCTCACCCCCCCGCCATTTTTTATTCACTGGATTTATATATCTATATATTTTTATATATGAGCAGAAAAGAAATGTCTGTATATAATATGTATCATGTCTGTCCAAAACCACACACACATTCCTTTAGAAAATAAAACTGGGGGAGGAGAACAACACACATTGCTTGCTTGCTTGCTTGCTGAATGTATGAATGAATAAAGCTGGGGGTTGTGTGTCACAAAGCCTTATTTCTGCTGTTGTTCATCTCAAGAGCTACTGAGGAACAGGATTCCCTGTCTTGCAGGTACAGGTTTTGTGAAGGCACCAGGGACTGACTGAAGTTGTAACCTCAGAGGAGTCCAATACATGAAAGTCTTTTGCATAATCTTGGTATCACCGGGGTCCCTTTCTCTCGTGTCTGATTCTATTTTAGTATATTCATTGTCTATTACATGCCTGAGAGAGCTTAACAGATTGTGTGTGTGTGTGTGTGTGTGTGTGTGTGTGTGTGTGTGTGTGTTGGGGGGTGGGGCATCAGGGGAGAAGAGAAGGCTGTGCATCTCTCTCTCTCTCTCAAGATAAACAAATTATCTTTTAAAAATATTTTATTTATTTACTTATTTATTCCCTTTTGTTGTCTTTGGTTTATTTTTGTCGCCATTGTTGGATAGGACAGAGAGGAGGGGAAGATAGAGAGAAAGATAGACATCTGCAGACAGACCTGCTTCACCACTGCTTGCTTGTGAAGCAACTAACTCCCCTGCAGGTGGGGAGCCAGGTGCTTGAACCTGGATACTCACACTGGTGGTCCTTGCCCTTTGTGCCACGTGCACACTTGACCTGCTGTGCTCAGGCCTGACTGACTCCCTTATTTATTTATTTATTTATTTATTTATTTAATTATTTATTTATGAGAATGACAGGAGGAGACAGAAAGAACCAGACATCACACAGGTACATATGTTACCGGGGGTTGAACTTGGGGGCCTCATGCTTGAGAGTTCAGTGCTCTATCCATCACGCCACCGCCCACATCACTAAATTATCTTTATGTCTTGGATAGAGATAGCCAGAAATTGAGAGGGAAGGGGTGGGGGGAGTGGGGGAGAGAAAGAGAGACACCTGCAGCCCTGCTTCACTACTTGTGAAAGAAGAGGAATGAATATAGAAAGCAGGGTGTGTCCTTCTCCTCCTACTCCTTCTCCTTCTCCTTCTTCTCCTTCTCCCAACTGCACTGCTCAGCTGTGGCTTATGGTGGTGTGGGGGGCTAGAACCTGGGACCTTGGAGTCTCAGTGCTTGAGTCTGTTTGCATAAACATTATGCTCTTTCACTCACCCTTTCTTTGCTTGCTTGCTTGCTTGCTTTCTCTTTTAATTTTTCTTATCCTCCCTCTACAAACACCCTCCCCCCCACTAAATTTCATGCTGGACTACTTTGGCCTCAGGAAAACAGTTCGAGCTACCTCAACTTGAAAACAACAACAAAACAAACAAACAAAAAAAACCAAAAAACAAAAAAAAGAAAGAAAAGAAAAAAGAAAGCACATTTCATTCCCCCTCTCTCCCCTCTCTCTGCAGCTTGGAAACAACAACAACAACAGTTGAGTGTTGAGGGAAGATAAAAAAAGACCATCCTGCCCCAAAGCTGGGACTATCTGCATCTGAATGAAGCCTTTGAAAGGATGGTCCACACTGGTGAGATCCAGTTCATTCATCCATCCATCCATTCATTCATTCATTCTCCTTACAAAAACACTATCTGTTTCTAGAAAGCACACACCTCCTGCTCTCCATCTCCCCAACTTGTGGTCAGTAGTCATTTCCCAATGAAAAATAAAATAAATGAATAAAAGAAATTTCTTCCGCAGGGGAGGTGGAACCAGAGGCTACAGAAACAGGCAGAGGAAGAGGCTGAGGAGGCGGAGCCATGAACAAGCTCTTTGCTTCCAGCATTGAAATACTAATGAGAGAAAGATGTCAGTCTGTCATCTATGGCATGGAAGTAACAGACTCTGGGGTGGGGGTCCCAGTCGGGGGGGGGTGTTCAGCTCTTGGGACATGATGGGAGAGGAGAACCTAGAGGGGGTTGAAGAGTTATGTGGAAAGATGAGACATGTTGTGCATGTACAAACTGTTGTATTTTTCTGTCGACTGTAAACCATTAACAACACCCCCCATGAAGGAAGGAAGGAAGGGAGGGAGGAAGGAAGGAAACAGAGAAAGAGAGAGAGAGAGAGAGAGAGAAAGGTCTCCTGTGAGCCTGCTGCATACCACCATGCTTTTTCTGGCTAGAGGCCACAGATGTCCCAAGGCAAAGCACACCACTGTCAAACCAGAAAAGACCAGTGTTCCCATCTGCCTATTTCAGTGCCTCCTTTTCTATGATTGAAATGAATATATATATATATATATATATATATATATATATATATATATATATATATATATATATATATTATATCTATCTTTCTCCTCCTTCTCCTTCTCCTTCTCCTTCTTATCCCTCCAGGGTTATTGCTGGGCTCCATGCCTTCACCATGAATCCTCCACTCCTGGGGTCCATTTTTCCCCTTTTTGTTGCCCTTCTTTATCCTCCTTCTTGCCCCCCACCCCAGCACTGCTCAACTCTCCTTTATGTTGGGGGGGTGGAGAATCAAACCTGGTACTTGGGAGACTCAGGCATGAGAGTCTCTGTGATAAACCTATTCCTTTGTTAATGGTGAAAAGTGTAGAATAGGGTGACCTACCAAAAGACAGGCATATACACAACTCTCTCTCCTCTCTCTCTCTCTCTCTCTCTCACACACACACACACACACACACACACACACTTTTTTGTTCTAAGTCCCATCTCTAATAAAATACTTTGGGGGGGGCAGGGAGGGAGGGAAGGAGAGAGATGGATGAGAGTAACCCGGAAAAATGCCATTTCTTTGCATGTGATCAGAAATGGTTCAGACTAAAACATCATTTTACATTTAAAATGAGAACATATAAGAGTGTACGAGACAGCAACAAAGATTAAAATAGGTGGAACTCTACAGATGTTGGTGCGTGTGTGCACGCGTGTGTGTGTGTGTGTGTGTGTGCATGTGTGTATAAAGGCCATTTACACATTGACATCCCCCTACACACATAAGCATACACACACAGAAAAGGTGGAGGGATTAGGCCTCTTCTTTCTTTTCTAAGAATTCACTCCTCTCCCCTTTGGGAGGGGTATATAGTTTCCTAAATACACCTACGCCAAGCCCGGGAAAAAATTGATTTTTGAGTAATTAATTAATTGACTGCCTCACTTTAATTCATTGACTGGGCCCCCCTTCCTCCTCCTGCTCCTCCTCCTCTACCACCACCACTACCATCCCTTTTTAAATTTTTTTTCTCACTCTCTCCCTTCTTGCCTTGAGTCCCCTCACCATGTGACACATGCCCTCTGATGGAGGCATCACTAAAACTATCCATTTACATGGTGATAGGGTTCAGGACACAAAGGTTTGTCACTTTATTTTCATTTAATTTTATTTTATTTAAGATTGTACTTATTTCTGAAGCAGAAAGATACGACGGGAGACAGAGAAAGAGGCAGACATCACTCTGGTACATGTGCTGCCAGGGGTCAAACTCAGGACCTCCTTGTCGTTGAAAGTCCAATACTTTATTTATCCACCGACTGCCACAATGTAACTTTTCATTTCATAGGAAGAAATCTAAGAAACCACAGTGAGAACCACTGAGGATGAAAAGAGATGGAACTCCGAAGTGTGTTGTTTTCATGTCTTTCTCACACCCTGTACTCTGTCTCTGTCTCTCTCTCTCTCTTTGGAAAGAATGGAGGAACTGGGGAGCCCCCGGTGGTAGTGCAGAGGGTTAAGTACACATGGCAGGGAGCAGACCTGCAGACCTGCTTCACAGCTTCTTAGAGCCTCCCCCCACCCCCACCCGCCATGGGAGAGGCTCTTGACCTGGGATGCCAACTGTGGAAGACAGGCATATACACAACTCTCTCCTCTCTCTCTCTCTCTCTCTCTCTCACACACACACACACACACTTTTTTGTTCTAAGTCCCATCTCTAATAAAATACTTTGGGGGGGCAAGGAGGGAGGGAGGGAGAGAGAGAGAGATGGATGAAAGTAACCCGGAAAAATGCCATTTCTTTGCATGTGATCAGAAAAGGTTCAGACTAAAACATCACTTTACATTTAAAATGAGAACATATAAGAGTGTACGAGACAGCAACAAAGATGAAAATAGGTGGAACTCCACAGATGTTGGTGCCTGTGTGCGTGCGTGTGTGTGCATGTGTGTATAAAGGCCATTTACACATCCCCCCACACACACAGGCATACACACACAGAAAAGGTGGAGGGATTAGGCCTCTCCTTTCTTTTCTAAGAATTCACCCCTCTCCCCTTTGGGAGGGGTATATAGTTTCCTAAATACACCTACCCAGAGCCTGGAAAAAAATTGATTTTTGAGTAATTAATTAATTGACTGCCTCACTTTAATTCATTGACTGGGCCCCCCCTTCCTCCTCCTCCTCCTCCTCCTCTACCACCACCACTACCATCCCTTTTTTAATTATTTATTTTCTCACTCTCTCCCTTCTTGTCTTGAGTCCCCTCACCACGTGACACATGCCCTCTGATGGAGGCATCACTAAAACAATCCATTTACATGGTGATAGGGTTCAGGACACAAAGGTTTGTCACTTTATTTTCATTTCATTTTATTTTATTTAAGATTGTACTTATTTCTGAAGCAGAAAGATACTATGGGAGACAGAGAAAGAGCCAGACATCACCCTGGTACTGTGCTGCCAGGGGTCGAAATCAGGACCTCCTCGTCCTTGAAGGTCCAATACTTTATTTATCCACCGCGCAACCTTGTGGACCACCACAATGTAACTTTTCATTTCATAGGAAGAAATCTAAGAAACCACAGTGAGAACCACTGAGGATTAAAAGAGATGGAACTGGGAGTCGGGCTGTAGCGCAGTGGGTTAAGCGCAGGTGGCGCAAAGCACAAGGACCAGCATAAGGATCCCGGTTCGAACCCCGGCTCCCCACATGCAGGGGAGTCGCTAAACAGGCGGTGAAGCAGGTCTGCAGGTGTCTATCTTTCTCTCCTCCTATCTGTCTTCCCCTCCTCTCTCCATTTCTCTCTGTCCTATCCAACAACGACAACAACAATAATAACTACAACAATAAAACAACAAGGGCAACAAAAGGGAATAAATAAATAAAATAAATATTAAAAAAAGAAAAGATGTGGAACTCCAAAGGCAGTGGTATGTTGTTTTCATGTCTTTCTCACACCCTGTACTCTATCTCTGTCTCTCTCTCTGTCTCTGTCTCTGTCTCTCTCTCTCTCTCTGGAAAGAATGGAGGGACTGGGGAGCCCCTTGTGGTAGTGCAGAGGGTTAAGTACACATGGCAGGGAGCAGACCTGCAGATCCGCTTCACCGCTTCTTCGAGCCGCCCCCCACCCCCACCGCCATGCAAGAGGCTCTTGACATGGGATGCCCACCCTGGTCCTTGCACTTTGTACCATGTGCTCCCAAACCACAGCGCTACAGTCAAGCCCCCTCCCAACCCCCACCCCAAGGTGTCTATCTTTCTCTCCCCCTCTCTGTCTTCCCCTCCTCTCCGGATTTCTCTCTGTCCTATCCGACAACAACTACAGCAATAATAACAACAGTAATGATGAACAACCAGGGCCATACAAAGCGGGGGGGGCGGGGATGGCCTCTAGGAGCATACTGTAGGCATGTAGTGGATTCATACTGTAGGCATGGAACCACAGACATAAACCTGGGTGGGGGAGGGGGGAAGAGGAAGGACTCTTAGGTCTACTATTCCTTTCCTAGAACACTCCCCCTGCACTCTGTTGCTGTTGCTGTAGCTGTTGCTGTTGTTGCCATTCTAGGAGGGTGTTCACCGCCTGTGAAGCAACTCCCCTGCAGGTGGGGATCCGGGGGCTCGAACCTGGATCCTTCCTCTGGTCCTTGAACTTTGCATCAAGCGCGCTTAACCTGCTGCACTATTGCTGGACTCCCACTAATGTTATGTTTTAATTTTTACCAGAGCACTGCTCAGCTCTTGTTTTCTTTACTTTTCTCTTTCTTCTTTTTTTTCTTCTTTTTTTGCCTGTTTGTTAGTAATATGGCTGGTGCTCAGTGCCTGCTTGCACTACAAATCCACTGCTCCTGGAGGTTGTTTTTCCCATTTTTTTGCCCTTGTTGTTACAGTCCTTGTTGTTGTTAATGTTATTCTTGTCAATGCTGTCTCAGCTCTTGTTGTTTTATGGAAAAAACAAGACACTGATGGGGGGGAGAAGAAAAGGGGGGCAGGGGTGGGGGTTTGGTTTATACAAAAGAAGTTTTATAACCTTTGGTTATACAAAAGACCTTCACTTTTTCCCCTGAGGCCTCAAAGTGCCAGGCAGATTCATTCCACAATAGGCCACAAACCAGAGCTGAGTAGTGCTCTGGTTGGTCTCTGTGTGTAGATTTCTCTCTCTCTCTCTCTCTCTCTGTCAATCTCTCTCTGTCACCAGATGGTGGTTGGGGGGGATACGGTGTCCAGTCATTGAACCTGAGACTTTTGAAACCTCAGGCATGAGAGTCTCTTTCTATAACCATTATGCTATTTACCCTCACCCCGGCCCTGTAGATTTCTCCTTTCTCACAAATACATAATTTCTTAGGTTTTATTTATAAAATGGAATAAATACAATTTTTAAAAGCATTTATTTTTGATTGATTGACTGATTTTCTTTTTTTTAATATATATAAATAAAGGCAACAAAACTGAGAGGGGGGAAGAAAAACAAAGGCCTCCAGGAGTAGTGGAATCCTGGTGCAGGCACCAAGCCCCAGCAATAATTTGGGAGGGGAATATGTATGCGTGTGTGTGTGTGTGTGTGTATTTTTTTCCCATTGCATACTATGTGTGCCTAACCCAGTGTGCCACGCCACCACCCAACCCCCGACTCTATCTATCTATCTATCTATCTATCTATCTATCTATCTATCTATCTATCATGTATTTTCATTTGAGAGAGGGAGCTGAGGTCTCAGGTGGGATCCCCATAGACCAAGACCAGTTGCCATAACTCAGAAATATTCTGGACTGTCCCTCCTGACTTCCCCCCTCCTTTTTTTTTTTTAAATCTACTCTTCAATATAACAATCCGGATACATTGTAAGGGGTTCAGCAAAAACTGTAACTTTTCCTTTAAAAGAAAGAAATCCAATAAACCATAGGGAAGTGAAGGGTGAAGGGTGGTGGTGAGCAGAGAGTTGGGGATTCCTCAGACAGGGTACCTGGTAGGTAGCCACCGCCCCCAATTTCCTTTCCCTCACCCCCCTGCCATTTTTTATTCACTGGATTTATATATCTATATGGAGCAGAAAAGAAATGTCTGTATATAATATGTATCATGTCTGTCCAAGACCACACACACATTCCTTTAGAAAATAAAACTGGGGGAGGGGAACAACACACATTGCTTGCTTGCTTGCTGAATGTATGAATGAATAAAGCTGGGGGTTGTGTGTCACAAAGCCTTATTTCTGCTGTTGATCATCTCAAGAGCTACTGAGGAACAAGATTCCCTGTCTTGCACCTACAGGTTTTGTCAAGGCACCAGGGAATGACTGAAGTTGTAACCTCAGAGGAGTCCAATACATGAAAGTCTTTTGCATAATCTTGGTATCACCGGGGTCCCTTTCTCTCGTGTCTGATTCTATTTTAGTATATTCATTGTCTATTACATGCCTGAGAAAGCTTAACAGATTGTGTGTGTGTGTGTGTGTGTGTGTGTGTGTTTGTTGGGGGGGGTGGGTCATCAGGGGAGAAGAGAAGGCTGTGCATCTCTCTCTCTCTCAAGATAAACAAATTATCTTTTAAAAATATTTTATTTATTTACTTATTTATTCCCTTTTGTTGTCTTTGGTTTATTTTCGTCGCCATTGTTGGATAGGACAGAGAGGAGGGGAAGACAGAGAGAAAGATAGACATCTGCAGACAGACCTGCTTCACCACTGCTTGCTTGTGAAGCAACTAACTCCCCTGCAGGTGGGGAGCCAGGTGCTTGAACCTGGATCCTCACACTGCTGGTCCTTGCCCTTTGTGCCATGTGCACGCTTGACCTGCTGTGCTCACGCCCGACTGACTCCCTTATTTATTTATTTATTTATTTATTTATTTATTTATGAGAATGACAGGAGGAGACAGAAAGAACCAGACATCACACAGGTACATATGTTACCGGGGAGTTGAACTTGGGGGCCTCATGCTTGAGAGTTCAGTGCTCTATCCATCACGCCACCTCCCGGATCACTAAATTATCTTTATGTCTTGGATAGAGATAGCCAGAAATTGAGAGGGAAGGGGTGGGGGGAGTGGGGGAGAGAAAGAGAGACACCTGCAGCCCTGCTTCACTACTTGTGAAAGAAGAGGAAAGAATACAGAAAGCAGGGTGTGTCCTTCTCCTCCTCCTCCTCCTCCTCCTTCTCCTTCTCCCAACAGCACTGCTCAGCTGTGGCTTATGGTGGTGTGGGGGCTGGAACCTGGGACCTTGGAGTCTCAGTGCTTGAGTATGTTTGTGTAAACATTATGCTCTTTCACTCACCCTTTCTTTGCTTGCTTGCTTGCTTTCTCTTTTAATTTTTCCTTCTCCTCCCTCTACAAACACCCACCCCCGACTAAATTTCATGCTGGACTACTTTGGCCTCAGGAAAACAGTTCGGGCTACCTCAACTTGAAAACAACAACAAAACAAACAAACAAACAAAAAAACCAAAAAACAAAAAAAAGAAAGAAAAGAAAAGAAAAGAAAAAAGAAAGCACATTTCATTCCCCCCTCCCCCCTCTCTCTGCAGCTTGGAAACATCAACAACAACAACAACAGTTGAGTGTTGAGGGAAGATAAAAAAGACCATCCCTCCCCAAAGCTGGGACTATCTGAATGAAGCCTTTGAAAGGATAGTCCAAACTGGCGAGATCCAGTTCATTCATTCATTCATTCATTCTCCTTACAAAAGAAAGGACACACCTCCTGGTCTCCATCTCCCCAACTTGTGGTCAGTGGTCATTTCCCCATGAAAAATAAAATAAATGAATAAAAGAAAATTCTTCCGCGGGGGAGGGGGAACCCGAGGCTACAGACACAGGCTGAGGTGGAGGCGGAGGAGGCGGAGCCATGAACAAGCTCTTTGCTTCCAGCATTGAAATACTAATGAGAGAAAGATGTCAGTCTATCGTCTATGGCATGGAAGTAACAGACTCTGGGGTGGGGGTCGGGGTGGGGGGGAGTGTTCAGCTCTTGGGACATGATGGGAGAGGAGGACCTAGAGGGGGTTGAAGAGTTATGTGGAAAGATGAGACATGTTGTGCATGTACAAACTGTTGTATTTTTCTGTCGACTGTAAACCATTAACAACACTCCCCATGAAGGAAGGAAGGAAGGAAGGAAGGAAGGAAGGAAGGAAGGAAGTAAACAGAGAGAGAGAGAGAGAGAGAGAGAGAGAGAGAGAGAGAGAGAAAGGTCTCCTGTAAGCCTGCTGCATACCACCATGCCTTTTCTGGCTAGAGGCCCCAGATGTCCCAAGGCAAAGCACACCACTGTCAAACCAGAAAAGACCAGTGTTCCCATCTGCCTATTTCAGTGCCTCCTTTCCTATGATTGAAATATATATACCATTATATATATATACATATATATATATTATATCTATTTATCTTTCTCCTCCTCCTCTTCCTCCTCCTCCTCCTCCTCCTTCTTCTTCTTATCCCTCCAGGGTTATTGCTGGGCTCCATGCCTGCACCATGAATCCACTGCTCCCGGGGTCCATTTTTCCCCCTTTTGTTGCCCTTGTTTATCCTCCTTCTTGCCCCCCTCCCCAGCACTGCTCAACTCTCCTTTATGTTGGGGGTGGTGGAGAATCGAACCTGGTACTTGGGAGACTCAGGCATGAGAGTCTCTGTGATAAACCTATTCCTTTGTTAATTCCTATTCCTTTGTTAATGAAAAGTGTGGAAGAGGGTGACCTACCAAAAGACAGGCATATACACAACTCTCTCCTCTCTCTCTCTCTCTCTCTCTCTCTCTCTCTCTCTCACACACACACACACAAACATACACACACACACTTTTTTGTTCTACGTCCCATCTCTAATAAAATACTTTGGGGGGGGCAGGGAGGGAGAGAGAGAGAGAGATGGATGAGAGTAACCCGAAAAATGCCATTTCTTTGCATGTGATCAGAAAAGGATCAGACTAAAATATCATTTTATATTTAAAATGAGAACATCCAAGTTTGTACCAGACAGCAACAAAGATGAAAATAGGTGGAACTCCACAGATGTTGGTGCGTGTGTGTGTGTGTGTGTGTGTGTGTGTGTGTGTGCGCGCGCGTGTGCATGTGTGTATAAAGGCCATTTGCACATTGACATCCCACCACACACATAGGCATACACACACAGAAAAGGTGGAGGGATTAGGCCTTTCTTTTCTAAGAATTCACCCCTCTGCCCTTTGGGATTTGTATATAGTTTCCTAAATACACCTACCCTGAGCCCGGGAAAAAATTGATTTTTGAGTAATTAATTAATTGACTGCCTCACTTTAATTCATTGACTGTGTGCCCCTTCCTCCTCGTGCTCCTCCTCCTCCTCCTCTACCACCACCACTACCATCCCTTTTAAAATTATTTATTTTTTCACTCTCTCCCTTCTTGCCTTGAGTCCCCTCACCATGTGACACATGCCCTCTGATGGAGGCATCACTAAAACTATCCATTTACATGGTGATAGGGTTCAGGACACAAAGGTTTGTCACTCTATTTTCATTTAATTTTATTTTATTTAAGATTGTACTTATTTCTGAAGCAGAAAGATACTACGGGAGACAGAGAAAGAGGCAGACATCACTCTGGTACATGTGCTGCCAGGGGTCAAACTCAGGACCTCCTCGTCG
This sequence comes from Erinaceus europaeus, assembly GCF_950295315.1. NCBI lineage: Eukaryota > Metazoa > Chordata > Mammalia > Eulipotyphla > Erinaceidae > Erinaceus > Erinaceus europaeus. Next base: position 39,582 of record NW_026647995.1, on the reverse strand, counting down.
TTGAAGGTCCAATACTTTATTTATCCATCTAGCAACCTTCTGGACCGCCACAATGTAACTTTTCATTTCATAGGAAGAAATCTAAGAAACCACAGTGAGAACCACTGAGGATGAAAAGAGATGGAACTCCAAAGGAAGTGGTGTGTTGTTTTCATGTCTTTCTCACACCCTGTACTCTGTCTCTGTCTCTCTCTATCTCTCTGGAAAGAATGGAGGGACTGGGGAGGCCAGGGTGGTAGTGCAGAGGGTTAAGTACACATGGCAGGGAGCAGACCTGCAGACCTGCTTCATGCTTCTTTGAGCCTCCCCCCACCCGGACACACCACAGGAGAGGCTCTCGACCTGGGATGCCCATCTTGGTCCTTGCACTTTGTACCATGTGCTCCTAAACCACAGTGCTACAGTCAAGCTCCCCCCCCCAACCCCCATCTTTCTCTCCCCCTCTCTGTCTTCCCCTCCTCTCTGGATTTCTCTCTGTCCTATCTGACAACAATGACAGCAATAATAACAAAGGTAATGATGAACAACCAGGGCCATACAAAGCAGGTGGGGGATGGCCTCTAGGATTAGTACTGTAGGCATGGAACCACAGACATAAACCTGGGTGGGGGGTGGGGGGGGAGAGAAAGGATGCTTAGGTCTACTTTTCCTTTCCTAGAACACTCCCCCTGCGCTGCTGTTGCTGTTGCCATTCTAGGAGGGTGTTCACTGCCTGTGAAGGGACTCCCCTGCAGGTGGGGATCCGGAGGCCTGAACCGGGATCCTCAGAACCAGGGTCAGCCAGTCCTTGAGCTTTGCATCAAGGGCTCTTTACCCGCTGTGCTACTGCTGGACTCCCACTAATGTTATGTTTTGATTTTTACCAGAGCACTGCTCAGCTCTTGTTTTCTTTACTTTTCTCTTTTTCTTTTTCTTTTTTTTTTCTTCTTTTGCCTGTTTGTTTGTATTATGGCTGGAGCTCAGTGCCTGCTTGCACTACATATCCACTGCTCCTGGAGGTTGTTTTTCCCATTTTTTTGCCCTTGTTGTTACAGTCCTTGTTGTTGTTAATGTTATTCTTGTCAATGCTGTCTCAGCTCTTGTTGTTTTATGGAAAAAACAAGACCCTGATGGGGGGGAGAAGAAAAGGGGGGCAGGGGTGGGGGATTGGTTTATACAAAAGAAGTTGTATAATCTTTGGTTATACAAAAGACCTTCACTTTTTCCCCTGAGGCCTCAAAGTGCCTGTCAGATTCATTCCACAACAGCCCACAAACCAGAGCTGAGTAGTGCTCTGGTTGGTCTCTGTGTGTAGATTTCTCTCTCTCTCTATCTCTCCCTGTCACCAGTTGGTGGCTGGGGGGGTATGGTGTCCAGTGATTGAACCTGAGACTTTTGAAACCTCAGGCATGAGAGTCTCTTTCTATAACCATTATGCTATTTACCCTCACCCCGGCCCTGTAGATTTCTCCTTCCTCACAAATACATAATTTCTTAGGTTTTATTTATAAAATGGAATAAATACAATTTTTAAAAGCATTTATTTTTGATTGATTGACTGACTTTTCTTTTTTTTTAAATATATACAAACAAGGGCAACAAAACTGAGAGGGGGGAAGAAAAAAAAGGCCTCCAGGAGCAGTGGAATCCTGGTGCAGGCACCGAGCCCCAGCAATAACTTGGGAGGGGAATATGTATGTGTGTGTGTGTGTGTGTGTGTTTTTTCCATTGCATACTATGTGTGCCTAACCCAGTGTGCCACGCCACCACCCAACCCCCGACTCTATCTATCTATCATCTATTTTCATTTGAGAGAGGGAGCTGAGGTCTCAGGTGGGATCCCCACAGACCAAGACCAGTTGCCAGAACTCAGCCATATTCTGGACTGTCCCTCCTGCCTTCCCCCCTCCTTTTTTTTTTTTAAATCTACTCTTCAATATAACAATCCGGATACATTGTAAGGGGTTCAGCATAAACTGTAACTTTTCCTTTAAAAGAAAGAAATCCAATAAACCATAGGGAACTCCAAAGGTGTCCTTCCCACACCCCTCTTCTCCCTCTCTCTCTCTCTCTCTCTCTCTCTCTCTCTCCATAGAGGGACTAACTACCTAGACCCTCCCAACACTTACTGTTCCCTCTCCCCCAAACACACTTTAGGGGTAGGGATGTACAGTTTTCTTAATACACCTCCCCCTAGTTCAGAAAGAAAGATTGGGGGGCCGGGTGTTGGTGCACCCGGTTAAGCACACAGAGAAAGAAATGCAAGGAGCCGGGTTCCTGCCTGGGTCCTGCCACCACTGCCTGCACCGCTGCTTCAGTCACTAACCTTTGCTCATGGACTCCCTCCCACCTGCTCCCTCACCCCTCCTCCCCCGTTTCCCTGCCCTCCATGCACTCCCTCCCTCTGTCACTCAGTCACGCACTGAGGAATGCATGTCCGGCTTGGCCGTGTGTGTGTGTGTGTGTGTGTGTGTGTGTGTGTGTGTGTGTGCGTGTGTGTGTGCGCGCGCGCGCCCTGATCCTGCCAGGGGCCGCCGTCTCGGCGATCCTCCCGGGGTCCGCGGGCGTCCACCGCCGCCGCCGCCGCCGCCACCGCCGCCACCGCCTCGGTCCTGCCGGGGTCCGCCGCCGCCGCCGCCGCCGCCGCGGGCGGCCTGACTTTCACTTTCTCGGCTCAAGGGGATGTGTAGGGTGCCCCCTGGCGGCCGCTTCTATATTGCCGCCGCCTCCTCCCGAGTTCCGGCTGCAGAGGCAGGGGGGAGAGATCTGGCTGCGCTTGGCCGGGTGAGAGTTCCAGGAGCCCGGCTGTCGAGCCGGTCTGTCGGGCCCTGGTGGCCTGTGCGCATACCACTCTCTGGACGCATGCCATAGCTGCAGTTTACTAGGGGAGTGAGTGTTGCCGGCCTTGCGACACCGCCGCGGCGCTGCCCGGGCAGGCGCGCGGGCGGGCATCTTGATGCCAGCCGGTCGGGCAGCCCGGAGCCTCCGCCCGCGGAAGTGGGTCTGGTCTGGGCCGGCCCGGGCCGGGCCGGGCCGAGCCGCGGCGTTCCCCGGGCAGGCGCGCGGGCGGGCGGCTTGAGGCCAGCCGGTCGGGCCGGACGGTCGCCGCCGCCGCCGCGCGTTCGGGACCCGGGCCGGTGCGGAGAGCCGCTCGTCCTGGGAAGCGGGGCGCGGCCGGAAAGGCGGCCGCCCCCTCGCCCGTCACGCACCGCAAGTTCGTGGGGAACCTGGTGCTAAACCATTCGTAGACGACCTGCTTCTGGGTCAGGGTTTCTTACGTAGCAGAGCAGCTCCCTCGCTGCGATCTATTGAAAGTCAGCCCTCAACACAAGGGTTAGTCTTGCTCTCGCCCTCTCCCACCCTCTCGGGGGGGGGGGGGAGGTGGAGGGGCGGGGTCGGTCCATCCATCCATCCCGTCTGGCCCCTGCCCTGCCCTGCCTTCTCCCATCCATCTCCGCCTGGGCGTCTGGGCTCAGGAGAAGGGGGGGGGGGGACGCGGCGCACTCCCTGAGTGCGGCGGCGCGTTCGCGCAAACGCCCGGCCCGCCGCCGGGCCCTCGCGGGAGCTCTTGCCTGGCCCGCCGCAGGGCCCTCGCGGGCGCTCTTGCCCGCCCGCCCACCCGCTGCCCGGGAGGCGGGTGTGGGGGGTGGCAAAGCGCCTCGAGGCGTCGGCGCGGTGCTCGCGCCCGTCCTCCTAGACCGGCCGTGGGTCGACCAGCAGCCGCTCCCGACTCCGGATGGCGGCAGAGTCCGCCGTCGCAGCGCGGCCACCGGATGGATCATTGGCCCGCGGTGTGGAGGCGGCGGGTCGACCAGCAGTCCCTTGGGACTTTGTCGCTGGCGGAGCTGCTCGCGGGTAGATCGGGCATCTGGATGAAGTCTGCCGTGGCACCCCCGGACCCCGGACCGCCTTCGTTGTGGAGCCGGTGGGTCGACCAGCAGTACCTTGGGACTTAATCGCTGGATGAAGTCCGCCTTAGGATCCCAGGATCCCGCCACCGCGCCACCCCGCCACCCCGCCACCCTGCCGTTTCCTGGACTGCCGCCTTGTGGAGCCGGCGGGTCGACCAGCACTCCCCTGGGACTTAGTCTCTGGCAGAAGAATTTGCGAGTTGGAACGGAAGTCTGAATGATGTTGCACTCTGGCTCCTTGAATAGCCACAGGCTTCCTGGCCGTGGTCGTGGAGCCTCAGGAATGAGGGTCTCTTAGCATAACCATTATCCTCTCTACCCCTGCTTGGCAACACTTTGTATCTTTCTGGCCAGAAATTTGCATTGTAAATGAGTGGGTGGGTTGGGGTGGAGTGGAGTGGAGTGAAGTGAAGGGTGAAGGGTGGTGGTGAGCAGAGTGTTAGAGTGTTGGGGATTCCTCAGAGAAAGGGTACCTGGTAGGTAGCCACAGCCCCCAATTTCCTTTCCCTCACCCCCCACCATTTTTTATTCACTGGATTTATATATCTATATGGAGCAGAAAAGAAATGTCTGTATATAATATGTATCATGTCTGTCCAAGACCACACACACATTCCTTTAGAAAATAAAACTGGGGGAGGGGAACAACACACATTGCTTGCTTGCTTGCTTGCTTGCTTGCTTGATGAATG
>NW_026647995.1:0-30000 GCF_950295315.1 Erinaceus europaeus | reverse complement strand
GAGAAAGAAAGGGGGGGCAGGGGTGGGGATTTGGTTTATACAAAAGAAGTTGTATAACCTTTGGTTATACAAAAGACCTTCACTTTTTCCCCTGAGGCCCCAAAGAGCCAGCCAGATTCATTCCACAACAGGCCACAAACCAGAGCTGAGTAGTGCTCTAGTTGGTCTCTGTGTGTAGATTTCTCTCTCTCTCTTTCTCTCTCTCTCTCTCTCTCTCAATCTCTGTCACCAGATGGTGGTTCGGGGGGGATATGGTGTCGAGTGATTGAATCTGAGACTTTTGAAACCTCAGGCATGAGAGTCCCTTTCTATAAACATATGCTATTTACCCCCACCCTGGCCCTGTAGATTTCTCCTTTCTTGGTGGTGCCACACCCAGTTAAGCACACATGTTACAATGCAGGAGGACTGGGCTTCAAGACCATGGTCCCCACCTGCCGGAGGAAATCTTTACAAGTGGTGCAGAAGTGATACAGGTGTCTCTCTCTGTGTCTCAAACTCTCTATCCCTCACTTCCCTCTCAATTCCTGTCTATTTATTCAAGTAAATAATCAAGAAAATGGAAAGTCAAAAAAGAAAAAGGAAAATGAAATATTCCACTACTTCAAAGGGGCTACTCAGGACAACGCTTTGCTTGTTAAGATCCTCACAGCATTCCATATGCAGAAAGGCAAAGACGCCATGTATTTTTTAACTCAGTTTTTATATTTATTTATTTATTTATTTAGGTGGTTATTCGTTTTTGTTATTGATGAAGTCATGTTTTCCATTTGACATAGACTAGGGCTCTGACACCAGCGGTCTCAAGTAACTCTAGATGGTACTCTGCCTCTACAAAACCAATCCATTGACCTGTCCATCCATCCAGCTATCCATCCAGCTATCCATCCATCCATCCATCCACCAGTCAACCAAGCTAATTACAAAAGGAGATCTCTCCTGCTTGGTGAAAACAAACAACGATGCATAGGTAGGTTGCAAAGGGGCCAGTTCGGCTGAATAAGGCAGAGGGGCTGAACCAGGGAATGTGTTGGGGGGTCTGGGTGTGGGTGGGGTGAGCCGGAGACCCTGTGAGCTGGGTCACGTCAGGGGCAGGGAGGGGGTGGAAGGGGTTGCGAACAGCTGTCACTGGAGGACCATCACAAGTGCTGGAGCTGGTGAGCAGGGCACCCAGAAGAGAGGGCAGACAAAGGAGAGAAGCAAAGTACAGAGGAGAGGCGAGGGGAGTGGATGGTGAGGACAGGAGAGGGCAGGAGAGGACAGGAGAGGACAGGAGTGGAGGGGACCTGAGAAACCTAACTGGACAAAGGCAGCATACAGACATCCAGGAAGGCAGGCAGGCATGCAGGCAGCTCTGGGATGGCTCCCTGGATCCCGGGAACACCTCTACCTGTCTTCTCTTGGCTGCCAGCCCTGAGGTCCCTCGTCGGTCAGCACTGTCTTCCCATCCTTCCGTCCCTCTGTGCCAGGGCCCAGGCGTCTGGGCGCAGCTGGCTGACCTAGTGGCAGGGCAGTTGGGCTGCCCAGTGCCAGTGTGGCCAGCACAGAATGCCAGGGGCTAGAACATCACAGAGGGCTCCTGTGGTTGCTAGGCCATGGAGATCCTGGCCATCCAGTTGACCAGCAGCCATGACCCCCACCCTGAACTTGACCTGAGGGGTGGTGGCAAGCCACCAAAGCCAGAGCCATAGGCCAAAGCAGGTGCAGGTCTGCTGGGCCAAGTGGCTATGGGCAGATTGGTGTGTGTGTGGGCAAGGGGCCTGAATCTGACAGCCCAGGGCTGGGGACCAAGTTCCACCAGGCCCCTGTCCCACCATGTGCACTGACACACAGTCCTGCTAACTGACTGACAGTCCCCGCGCCAGAGATACCCACACCAGGTCCCTGGGTGCCCTGAGCTAGTGGCTAGGACATCACAGAGGGCTCCTGTGGTTGCTAGGCCATGGGGACACCGCCCATCCAGTTGACCAGCAGTCCCCGCCCCAGAGATACCCACACCAGGTCCCTGGGTGCCCTGAGCTGCCCCTGAGGGTTGGTGGGTGCCTGCCTGGACACATGCCTCCATAATGGAGGCCTCTATTAATCCCGTTGCCTACTGACAGCTGTCTTCCTGCCCCTCCTCCTCCTCCTCCTCCTCATGCTCTTCCTCTTCTTCCTCCTCCTCTTCCCCCTCCTCCTCTTCCTCCTCCTAACCCTCCTCCTCCACCTCCTCCTCCTCCTTTTCCTCATCCTCAGAGGGACTCACTCAGGGCCCTTGGTCTAGGCAAGCCAGGGCTGCTGATCTGGCTGCTGCAGCTTCTATCCAGTGGGTGGGTGCAGGAATCTGTTCCTGTCAGTACCTGGTTCCTGGGACCTTCCATGCCTCCAGCTCCCCCAACTCTCTAGTCCAGACCCCTCCTCTAGGATGCCCCCTTTCCCCTTGCCCTCTGTCCCCCAGCTCCCCAGCTAACATCTACTGTGTTGTGCCTCCCTGCGCTACTTTACTGCCACCTTGCTTCTGCCCTTCAGCCCTGGGGGCCCAGGGCCAGCCCAGCTGCTATCTCACCATCCAGCAGGGGGACCTGCCCTAACCCCCTGCCAACACACCCACATACTCAGCCCTGCACACACTCAAGGGCTACCCTGCATGCAGCCTGCCTCTCAAACAGTCTCCTTCTGCCCCCTAGCCCCCATACAGCCTCTGCCACGGCCCCCCACAGACACCTGGCCATGAGCAGCGCAGACATGCAACAAGATCCACTCGCCCCCAGTCCATTTGCTCTAAGGTTGGTCAAGAATCTTTTTTTCATGCTGTAGGGGAGGGAGTTGAGAAAGTCCAATGTCCTGGGGAGCAAGAACTGCAAACAGTCCATCTACAATGTAACATTTGGGTCTCAGGCCGCCCAACCCTAGTGCGCTGTGCAGACTTTTGACTGGCAAAAACACCCCATCTGAGGGTGAGATCTGGCTGGACTAGTGGCTCTTTCTGTGGACTAGGAGACAGAAGACAGAGTTTTCAGGTTCGAAACCTGTACTGCCCAGAAGATGGTCATTCACTAAGGTTAAAAAAAAAAAAAAAAGGCTTTTTATTTATTTTTTTTCCCCCTGGCTCCTGGGTAACCTGTCTGTTGCTTGTTTCTCAGTGAAAAAAGGGAAAGATCTTTTTTGGAGGGAAAAGGACCAAAATGTAGGCAGGTGGACTCCATGGAGGGTGGATGGGGAGTTGCTCCTGCCCTGGCACTAGAGCCCCAGCTGCTGTTCCAGGTGCTCTCTGATACCAGAGATCTCCATGTGTCATGTCATGACACTGTCTCCAGAACTGACCCTCAGGATAATGAGATTCAAAACGAGGCAGGTCATATTGCCTACAAAAGTAAATCCAGGGAGGTTTGGCGGTATGTCAGAGGGTTAAGGGCTTGTGGCGCTCACGAAAAGAGGGGACAGGTGGAAGGGTCTGGGGTCAGGCGCCCAGACCCCCACCTGAAGGGGAGTCACATTACAAGGGGTGAAGCAGGTCTTTAGGGGCTCTATCTTTCTCTCCCACTCTGTACTTCCCCTGCTCTCTCCTTTTCTCTCTGTCTGATGCAAGGTCAGTAACAACAACAACAACCGCAACAATAACCACCACAGTGACCAAGCAACAAGGGCAGCGAAAGGGGAACAAATGGAGTGCAGGAGCTGTGGATTATTCGTGGCGCAGGCACTGAGCTGAGGCAATAACCCCTTGAGGCAATCAATCCATAAATGAAAAAGTAATAAAGGTAACAGAGATGTACATGTCCCTGTGTGTTTCCACAGAGTGAATGTAAATGCACTTTTATTTATTTCTTCATTTATTTATTACCTTGCCATGAGAATTTCTTTTCATTGCTAAAAAAAGTGTCCCATCAAGGGTACCAGGTGGTGCCACACCCTTTTAAGCACTCATGTTACAATTCAGGGGGACTGGGCTTCAAGACCCTGGTCCCCACTTGCCGGGGGAAATCTTTACAAGTGGTGCAGAGTGCTGCAGGTGACTCTCTCTCTGTCTCAAACTCTCTATCCCTCCCTTCCCTCTCAATTCCTGTCTATTTATTCCAATAAATAATCAATAAAATAGAAAGTAAAAAAAGAAAAAGGAAAAGGAAATATTCCACTACTTCAATGGCGCTACTCAGGAAAATGCTTTCCTTGTTAAGATCCTCACAGCATACCATAACCATATGCAGAAAGGCAAAGATGCCATGTATTTTTTAACTAGTTTTAATATTTATTTATTTATTTAGGTGCTTATTCATTTTTGTTATTGATGAATTAATGTTTTACATTTGACATAGACTCGGGCTCTGACACCAGCGGTCTCAAGTACCCCTAGATGGTACTCTGCCTCTACAAAACCAATCCATTGACCTGTCCATACATCCATCCACCCATCCAACCATCCATCCATCCACCTGTCAACCAAGCTAAGTACAAAAGGAGATCTCTCCTTGAATGGTGAAGACAAACAACGATGCATAGGTAGGTTGCAAAGGAGCGGTTTCGGCTGAATAGGGCAGAGGGGCTGAACCAGGGAATGTGTTGGGGGGTGTGGGTGTGGGTGGGGTGAGCTGGAGACCCTGTGAGCTGGGTCACGTCAGGGGCAGGGAGGGGGTGGAAGGGGTTGGGAACAGCTGTAGCTGGAGAACCATCACAAGTGCTAGAGCTGTTGAGCAGGGCACCCGGAAGAGAAGACAGACAAAGGAAAGAAGCAAAGTGCAGAGGAGAGAAGAGGGAAGAGGATGGTGAGTACAGGAGAGGAAGGAGTGGAGGGGACCTGAGAAACCTACCTGGACAAAGGCAGCATACAGACACCCAGGAAGGCAGGCAGGCATGCAGGCAGCTGTGGCCTGGGCTCCCTGGATCCGGGGTACACCTCCACCAGTCTTCTCATGGTTGCCAGCAATAAGGTGACTCGTCTGTCAGCACTGTCGTCCCATCCTTCCGTCCCTCTGTGCCAGGGCCCAGGCATCTAGGCGCTGCTGACTTACCTAGTGGCAGGGCAGTTGGGTTGCCCAGTGCCAGTGTGGCCAGCACAGAATGCCAGTGGCTAGGACATCACAGAGGGCTCCTGAGGTTGCTAGGCCATGGGGACACCGCCCATCCAGTTGACCAGCAGTCATGACCCCCACCCTGAACTTGACCTTGAGGGGTGGTGGCCAGCCACCAGAGCCAGAGCCCCAGGCCAAAGCAGGTGCAGGTCGGCCGGGCCAAGGTGTTATGGGCAGATTGGTGTGTGTCTGGGCATGGGGCTGGCATCTGACAGCCCAGGGCTGGGGACCGAGGTCCACCAGGCCCCTGTCCCACCATGTGCACTGACACACAGTCTTGCTGACTGACTGACAGTCCCCGCCCCAGAGGTACCCACACCAGGTCCCTGGGTGCCCTGAGCTGCCCCTGAGTGTTGGTGGCTGCCTGCCTGGACACATGCCTCCATAATGGAGGCCTCTATTAATCCCGTTGCCTACTGACAGCTGCACTCCTGCCCCTCCTCCTCCTCCTCCTCCTCTTCTTCCTTCTCCTCTTCCTCCTCCTCCTCCTCCTCCTACTCCTCCTCCTCCGCCTCCTCCTCCTCCTCTTCCTCATCCTCAGAGGGACAGACTCAGGGCCCTTGGCCTAGGCAAGCCAGGGCTGCTGCTCTGGCTGCTACAGCTTCTATCAGTGGGTGTGTGCAGGAATCTGTTCCTGTCAGTCCCTGGTTCCTGGGACCTTCCATGCCTCCAGCTCCCCCCACTCTCTAGTCCAGATCCCTCCTCAAGGATGCCCCCTTTCCCCTTGCCCTCTGTCCCCCAGCTCCCCAGCTAACATCTACTGTGTTGTGCCTCCCTGTGCTACTTTACTGCCACCTTGCTTCTGCCCTTCAGCCCTGGGGGCCCAGGGCCAGCCCAGCTGCCATCTCACCATCCAGCAGGGGGACCTGCCCTAACACCCTGCCACCACACCCACACACTCAGCCCTGCACACACTCAAGGGCTACCCTGCATGCAGCCTGCCTCTCAAACAGTCTCCTTCTGCCCCCTAGCCCCCTTACAGCCTCTGCCACGGCCCCCCACAGACACCTGGCCATGAGCAGCGCAGACATGCAACAAGCTCCACTCGCCCCTATTCCATTTGCTCTAAGGTTGGTCAAGAATCTTTTTTTCATGCTGTAGGGGAGGGAGTTGAGAAAGTCCAATGTCCTGGGGAGCAAGAACTGCAAACAGTCCATCTACAATGTAACATTTGGGTCTCAGGCCGCCCAACCCTAGTGCGCTGTGCAGAGTTTTGACTGGCAAAATCACCCCATCTGAGGGTGAGATCTGGCTGGACTAGTGGCTCTTTCTGTGGACTAGGAGACAGACAGACAGAGTTTTCAGGTTCAAAACCTGTATTGCCCAGAAGATGGTCATTCACTACGGTTAAAAAAAAAAAAGGCTTTTTATTTATTTTTTTTTCCCTTGGCTCCTGGGTAACCTGTCTGCTGCTTGTTTCTCAGTGAAAAAAGGGAAAGATCTTTTTTGGAGGGAAAAGGACCAAAATGTAGGCAGGTGGACTCCATGGAGGGTGGATGGGGAGTTGCTCCTGCCCTGGCACTAGAGCCCCAGCTGCTGTTCCAGGTGCTCTCTGATAACAGAGATCTCCGTGTGTCGTGTCATGACACTGTCTCCAGGACTGACCCTCAGGATAATGAGATTCAAAACGAGGCAGGTCATATTGCCTACAAAAGTAAATCCAGGGAGGTTTGGCGGTATGTCAGAGGGTTAAGGACTTGTGGCGCTCACGAAAAGAGGGAACAGGTGGAAGGGTCTGGGGTCAGGCGCCCAGACCCCCACCTGAAGGGGAGTCACATTACAAGGGGTGAAGCAGGTCTTTAGGGGCTCTATCTTTCTCTCCCACTCTGTATTTCCCCTGCTCTCTCCTTTTCTCTCTGTCTGATGCAAGGTCAGTAACAACAACAACAACCGCAACAATAACCACCACAGTGACCAAGCAACAAGGGCAGCGAAAGGGGAACAAATGGAGTGCAGGAGCTGTGGATTATTCGTGGCGCAGGCACTGAGCTGAGGCAATAACCCCTTGAGGCAATCAATCCATAAATGAAAAAGTAATAAAGGTAACAGAGATGTATATGTCCCTGTGTGTTTCCACAGAGTGAATGTAAATGCACTTTTATTTATTTCTTCATTTATTTATTACCTTGCCATGAGAATTTCTTTTCATTGCTAAAAAAAGTGTCCCATCAAGGGTACCAGGTGGTGCCACACCCTTTTAAGCACTCATGTTACAATTCAGGGGGACTGGGCTTCAAGACCCTGGTCCCCACTTGCCGGGGGAAATCTTTACAAGTGGTGCAGAGTGCTGCAGGTGACTCTCTCTGTGTCTCAAACTCTCTATCCCTCCCTTCCCTCTCAATTCCTGTCTATTTATTCCAATAAATAATCAATAAAATAGAAAGTAAAAAAAGAAAAAGGAAAAGGAAATATTCCACTACATCAATGGCGCTACTCAGGAAAATGCTTTCCTTGTTAAGATCCTCACAGCATACCATAACCATATGCAGAAAGGCAAAGATACCATGTATTTTTTAACTAGTTTTAATATTTATTTATTTATTTAGGTGCTTATTCATTTTTGTTATTGATGAATTAATGTTTTACATTTGACATAGACTCGGGCTCTGACACCAGCGGTCTCAAGTACCCCTAGATGGTACTCTGCCTCTACAAAACCAATCCATTGACCTGTCCATACATCCATCCACCCATCCAACCATCCATCCATCCACCTGTCAACCAAGCTAAGTACAAAAGGAGATCTCTCGTTGAATGGTGAAGACAAACAACGATGCATAGGTAGGTTGCAAAGGGGCCGTTTCGGCTGAATAGGGCAGAGGGGCTGAACCAGGGAATGTGTTGGGGGGTGTGGGTGTGGGTGGGGTGAGCTGGAGACCCTGTGAGCTGGGTCACGTCAGGGGCAGGGAGGGGGTGGAAGGGGTTGGGAACAGCTGTAGCTGGAGAACCATCACAAGTGCTGGAGCTGTTGAGCAGGGCACCCGGAAGAGAAGACAGACAAAGGAAAGAAGCAAAGTGCAGAGGAGAGAAGAGGGAAGAGGATGGTGAGTACAGGAGAGGAAGGAGTGGAGGGGACCTGAGAAACCTACCTGGACAAAGGCAGCATACAGACACCCAGGAAGGCAGGCAGGCATGCAGGCAGCTGTGGCCTGGGCTCCCTGGATCCGGGGTACACCTCCACCAGTCTTCTCTTGGTTGCCAGCAATAAGGTGCCTCGTCTGTCAGCACTGTCGTCCCATCCTTCCGTCCCTCTGTGCCAGGGCCCAGGCGTCTAGGCGCTGCTGGCTTACCTAGTGGCAGGGCAGTTGGGCTGCCCAGTGCCAGTGTGGCCAGCACAGAATGCCAGTGGCTAGGACATCACAGAGGGCTCCTGAGGTTGCTAGGCCATGGGGACACCGCCCATCCAGTTGACCAGCAGTCATGACCCCCACCCTGAACTTGACCTTGAGGGGTGGTGGCCAGCCACCAGAGCCAGAGCCCCAGGCCAAAGCAGGTGCAGGTCGGCCGGGCCAAGGTGTTATGGGCAGATTGGTGTGTGTCTGGGCATGGGGCTGGCATCTGACAGCCCAGGGCTGGGGACCGAGGTCCACCAGGCCCCTGTCCCACCATGTGCACTGACACACAGTCTTGCTGACTGACTGACAGTCCCCGCCCCAGAGGTACCCACACCAGGTCCCTGGGTGCCCTGAGCTGCCCCTGAGTGTTGGTGGCTGCCTGCCTGGACACATGCCTCCATAATGGAGGCCTCTATTAATCCCGTTGCCTACTGACAGCTGCACTCCTGCCCCTCCTCCTCCTCCTCCTCCTCTTCTTCCTTCTCCTCTTCCTCCTCCTCCTCCTCCTCCTCCTCCTCCTCCTCCGCCTCCTCCTCCTCCTCTTCCTCATCCTCAGAGGGACAGACTCAGGGCCCTTGGCCTAGGCAAGCCAGGGCTGCTGCTCTGGCTGCTACAGCTTCTATCAGTGGGTGTGTGCAGGAATCTGTTCCTGTCAGTCCCTGGTTCCTGGGACCTTCCATGCCTCCAGCTCCCCCCACTCTCTAGTCCAGATCCCTCCTCAAGGATGCCCCCTTTCCCCTTGCCCTCTGTCCCCCAGCTCCCCAGCTAACATCTACTGTGTTGTGCCTCCCTGTGCTACTTTACTGCCACCTTGCTTCTGCCCTTCAGCCCTGGGGGCCCAGGGCCAGCCCAGCTGCCATCTCACCATCCAGCAGGGGGACCTGCCCTAACACCCTGCCACCACACCCACACACTCAGCCCTGCACACACTCAAGGGCTACCCTGCATGCAGCCTGCCTCTCAAACAGTCTCCTTCTGCCCCCTAGCCCCCTTACAGCCTCTGCCACGGCCCCCCACAGACACCTGGCCATGAGCAGCGCAGACATGCAACAAGCTCCACTCGCCCCTATTCCATTTGCTCTAAGGTTGGTCAAGAATCTTTTTTTCATGCTGTAGGGGAGGGAGTTGAGAAAGTCCAATGTCCTGGGGAGCAAGAACTGCAAACAGTCCATCTACAATGTAACATTTGGGTCTCAGGCCGCCCAACCCTAGTGCGCTGTGCAGAGTTTTGACTGGCAAAATCACCCCATCTGAGGGTGAGATCTGGCTGGACTAGTGGCTCTTTCTGTGGACTAGGAGACAGACAGACAGAGTTTTCAGGTTCAAAACCTGTATTGCCCAGAAGATGGTCATTCACTACGGTTAAAAAAAAAAAAGGCTTTTTATTTATTTTTTTTTTCCCTTGGCTCCTGGGTAACCTGTCTGCTGCTTGTTTCTCAGTGAAAAAAGGGAAAGATCTTTTTTGGAGGGAAAAGGACCAAAATGTAGGCAGGTGGACTCCATGGAGGGTGGATGGGGAGTTGCTCCTGCCCTGGCACTAGAGCCCCAGCTGCTGTTCCAGGTGCTCTCTGATAACAGAGATCTCCGTGTGTCGTGTCATGACACTGTCTCCAGGACTGACCCTCAGGATAATGAGATTCAAAACGAGGCAGGTCATATTGCCTACAAAAGTAAATCCAGGGAGGTTTGGCAGTATGTCAGAGGGTTAAGGACTTGTGGCGCTCACGAAAAGAGGGAACAGGTGGAAGGGTCTGGGGTCAGGCGCCCAGACCCCCACCTGAAGGGGAGTCACATTACAAGGGGTGAAGCAGGTCTTTAGGGGCTCTATCTTTCTCTCCCACTCTGTATTTCCCCTGCTCTCTCCTTTTCTCTCTGTCTGATGCAAGGTCAGTAACAACAACAACAACCGCAACAATAACCACCACAGTGACCAAGCAACAAGGGCAGCGAAAGGGGAACAAATGGAGTGCAGGAGCTGTGGATTATTCGTGGCGCAGGCACTGAGCTGAGGCAATAACCCCTTGAGGCAATCAATCCATAAATGAAAAAGTAATAAAGGTAACAGAGATGTATATGTCCCTGTGTGTTTCCACAGAGTGAATGTAAATGCACTTTTATTTATTTCTTCATTTATTTATTACCTTGCCATGAGAATTTCTTTTCATTGCTAAAAAAAGTGTCCCATCAAGGGTACCAGGTGGTGCCACACCCTTTTAAGCACTCATGTTACAATTCAGGGGGACTGGGCTTCAAGACCCTGGTCCCCACTTGCCGGGGGAAATCTTTACAAGTGGTGCAGAGTGCTGCAGGTGACTCTCTCTGTGTCTCAAACTCTCTATCCCTCCCTTCCCTCTCAATTCCTGTCTATTTATTCCAATAAATAATCAATAAAATAGAAAGTAAAAAAAGAAAAAGGAAAAGGAAATATTCCACTACATCAATGGCGCTACTCAGGAAAATGCTTTCCTTGTTAAGATCCTCACAGCATACCATAACCATATGCAGAAAGGCAAAGATACCATGTATTTTTTAACTAGTTTTAATATTTATTTATTTATTTAGGTGCTTATTCATTTTTGTTATTGATGAATTAATGTTTTACATTTGACATAGACTCGGGCTCTGACACCAGCGGTCTCAAGTACCCCTAGATGGTACTCTGCCTCTACAAAACCAATCCATTGACCTGTCCATACATCCATCCACCCATCCAACCATCCATCCATCCACCTGTCAACCAAGCTAAGTACAAAAGGAGATCTCTCGTTGAATGGTGAAGACAAACAACGATGCATAGGTAGGTTGCAAAGGGGCCGTTTCGGCTGAATAGGGCAGAGGGGCTGAACCAGGGAATGTGTTGGGGGGTGTGGGTGTGGGTGGGGTGAGCTGGAGACCCTGTGAGCTGGGTCACGTCAGGGGCAGGGAGGGGGTGGAAGGGGTTGGGAACAGCTGTAGCTGGAGAACCATCACAAGTGCTGGAGCTGTTGAGCAGGGCACCCGGAAGAGAAGACAGACAAAGGAAAGAAGCAAAGTGCAGAGGAGAGAAGAGGGAAGAGGATGGTGAGTACAGGAGAGGAAGGAGTGGAGGGGACCTGAGAAACCTACCTGGACAAAGGCAGCATACAGACACCCAGGAAGGCAGGCAGGCATGCAGGCAGCTGTGGCCTGGGCTCCCTGGATCCGGGGTACACCTCCACCAGTCTTCTCTTGGTTGCCAGCAATAAGGTGCCTCGTCTGTCAGCACTGTCGTCCCATCCTTCCGTCCCTCTGTGCCAGGGCCCAGGCGTCTAGGCGCTGCTGGCTTACCTAGTGGCAGGGCAGTTGGGCTGCCCAGTGCCAGTGTGGCCAGCACAGAATGCCAGTGGCTAGGACATCACAGAGGGCTCCTGAGGTTGCTAGGCCATGGGGACACCGCCAATCAAGTTGACCAGCAGTCATGACGCCCACCCTGAACTTGACCATGAGGGGTGGTGGCCAGCCACCAGAGCCAGAGCCCCAGGCCAAAGCAGGTGCAGGTCGGCCGGGCCAAGGTGTTATGGGCAGATTGGTGTGTGTCTGGGCATGGGGCTGGCATCTGACAGCCCAGGGCTGGGGACCGAGGTCCACCAGGCCCCTGTCCCAACATGTGCACTGACACACAGTCTTGCTGACTGACTGACAGTCCCCGCCCCAGAGGTACCCACACCAGGTCCCTGGGTGCCCTGAGCTGCCCCTGAGTGTTGGTGGCTGCCTGCCTGGACACATGCCTCCGTAATGGAGGCCTCTATTAATCCCGTTGCCTACTGACAGCTGCACTCCTGCCCCTCCTCCTCCTCCTCCTCTTCTTCCTTCTCCTCTTCCTCCTCCTCCTCCTACTCCTCCTCCTCCGCCTCCTCCTCCTCCTCTTCCTCATCCTCAGAGGGACACACTCAGAGCCCTTGGCCTAGGCAAGCCAGGGCTGCTGCTCTGGCTGCTACAGCTTCTATCAGTGGGTGTGTGCAGGAATCTGTTCCTGTCAGTCCCTGGTTCCTGGGACCTTCCATGCCTCCAGCTCCCCCCACTCTCTAGTCCAGACCCCTCCTCAAGGATGCCCCCTTTCCCCTTGCCCTCTGTCCCCCAGCTCCCCAGCTAACATCTACTGTGTTGTGCCTCCCTGTGCTACTTTACTGCCACCTTGCTTCTGCCCTTCAGCCCTGGGGGCCCAGGGCCAGCCCAGCTGCCATCTCACCATCCAGCAGGGGGACCTGCCCTAACACCCTGCCACCACACCCACACACTCAGCCCTGCACACACTCAAGGGCTACCCTGCATGCAGCCTGCCTCTCAAACAGTCTCCTTCTGCCCCCTAGCCCCCTTACAGCCTCTGCCACGGCCCCCCACAGACACCTGGCCATGAGCAGCGCAGACATGCAACAAGCTCCACTCGCCCCTATTCCATTTGCTCTAAGGTTGGTCAAGAATCTTTTTTTCATGCTGTAGGGGAGGGAGTTGAGAAAGTCCAATGTCCTGGGGAGCAAGAACTGCAAACAGTCCATCTACAATGTAACATTTGGGTCTCAGGCCGCCCAACCCTAGTGCGCTGTGCAGAGTTTTGACTGGCAAAATCACCCCATCTGAGGGTGAGATCTGGCTGGACTAGTGGCTCTTTCTGTGGACTAGGAGACAGACAGACAGAGTTTTCAGGTTCAAAACCTGTATTGCCCAGAAGATGGTCATTCACTACAGTTAAAAAAAAAAAAAAAGGCTTTTTATTTATTTTTTTTTCCCTTGGCTCCTGGGTAACCTGTCTGCTGCTTGTTTCTCAGTGAAAAAAGGGAAAGATCTTTTTTGGAGGGAAAAGGACCAAAATGTAGGCAGGTGGACTCCATGGAGGGTGGATGGGGAGTTGCTCCTGCCCTGGCACTAGAGCCCCAACTGCTGTTCCAGGTGCTCTCTGATACCAGAGATCTCCGTGTGTCGTGTCATGACACTGTCTCCAGGACTGACCCTCAGGATAATGAGATTCAAAACGAGGCAGGTCATATTGCCTACAAAAGTAAATCCAGGGAGGTTTGGCGGTATGTCAGAGGGTTAAGGACTTGTGGCGCTCACGAAAAGAGGGGACAGGTGGAAGGGTCTGGGGTCAGGCGCCCAGACCCCCACCTGAAGGGGAGTCACATTACAAGGGGTGAAGCAGGTCTTTAGGGGCTCTATCTTTCTCTCCCACTCTGTATTTCCCCTGCTCTCTCCTTTTCTCTCTGTCTGATGCAAGGTCAGTAACAACAACAACAACCGCAACAATAACCACCACAGTGACCAAGCAACAAGGGCAGCGAAAGGGGAACAAATGGAGTGCAGGAGCTGTGGATTATTCGTGGCGCAGGCACTGAGCTGAGGCAATAACCCCTTGAGGCAATCAATCCATAAATGAAAAAGTAATAAAGGTAACAGAGATGTATATGTCCCTGTGTGTTTCCACAGAGTGAATGTAAATGCACTTTTATTTATTTCTTCATTTATTTATTACCTTGCCATGAGAATTTCTTTTCATTGCTAAAAAAAGTGTCCCATCAAGGGTACCAGGTGGTGCCACACCCTTTTAAGCACTCATGTTACAATTCAGGGGGACTGGGCTTCAAGACCCTGGTCCCCACTTGCCGGGGGAAATCTTTACAAGTGGTGCAGAGTGCTGCAGGTGACTCTCTCTGTGTCTCAAACTCTCTATCCCTCCCTTCCCTCTCAATTCCTGTCTATTTATTCCAATAAATAATCAATAAAATAGAAAGTAAAAAAAGAAAAAGGAAAAGGAAATATTCCACTACATCAATGGCGCTACTCAGGAAAATGCTTTCCTTGTTAAGATCCTCACAGCATACCATAACCATATGCAGAAAGGCAAAGATGCCATGTATTTTTTAACTAGTTTTAATATTTATTTATTTATTTAGGTGCTTATTCATTTTTGTTATTGATGAATTAATGTTTTACATTTGACATAGACTCGGGCTCTGACACCAGCGGTCTCAAGTACCCCTAGATGGTACTCTGCCTCTACAAAACCAATCCATTGACCTGTCCATACATCCATCCACCCATCCAACCATCCATCCATCCACCTGTCAACCAAGCTAAGTACAAAAGGAGATCTCTCGTTGAATGGTGAAGACAAACAACGATGCATAGGTAGGTTGCAAAGGGGCCGTTTCGGCTGAATAGGGCAGAGGGGCTGAACCAGGGAATGTGTTGGGGGGTGTGGGTGTGGGTGGGGTGAGCTGGAGACCCTGTGAGCTGGGTCACGTCAGGGGCAGGGAGGGGGTGGAAGGGGTTGGGAACAGCTGTAGCTGGAGAACCATCACAAGTGCTGGAGCTGTTGAGCAGGGCACCCGGAAGAGAAGACAGACAAAGGAAAGAAGCAAAGTGCAGAGGAGAGAAGAGGGAAGAGGATGGTGAGTACAGGAGAGGAAGGAGTGGAGGGGACCTGAGAAACCTACCTGGACAAAGGCAGCATACAGACACCCAGGAAGGCAGGCAGGCATGCAGGCAGCTGTGGCCTGGGCTCCCTGGATCCGGGGTACACCTCCACCAGTCTTCTCTTGGTTGCCAGCAATAAGGTGCCTCGTCTGTCAGCACTGTCGTCCCATCCTTCCGTCCCTCTGTGCCAGGGCCCAGGCGTCTAGGCGCTGCTGGCTTACCTAGTGGCAGGGCAGTTGGGCTGCCCAGTGCCAGTGTGGCCAGCACAGAATGCCAGTGGCTAGGACATCACAGAGGGCTCCTGAGGTTGCTAGGCCATGGGGACACCGCCCATCCAGTTGACCAGCAGTCATGACGCCCACCCTGAACTTGACCTTGAGGGGTGGTGGCCAGCCACCAGAGCCAGAGCCCCAGGCCAAAGCAGGTGCAGGTCGGCCGGGCCAAGGTGTTATGGGCAGATTGGTGTGTGTCTGGGCATGGGGCTGGCATCTGACAGCCCAGGGCTGGGGACCGAGGTCCACCAGGCCCCTGTCCCACCATGTGCAGTGACACACAGTCTTGCTGACTGACTGACAGTCCCCGCCCCAGAGGTACCCACACCAGGTCCCTGGGTGCCCTGAGCTGCCCCTGAGTGTTGGTGGCTGCCTGCCTGGACACATGCCTCCGTAATGGAGGCCTCTATTAATCCCGTTGCCTACTGACAGCTGCACTCCTGCCCCTCCTCCTCCTCCTCCTCTTCTTCCTTCTCCTCTTCCTCCTCCTCCTCCTCCTCCTACTCCTCCTCCTCCGCCACCTCCTCCTCCTCTTCCTCATCCTCAGAGGGACACACTCAGGGCCCTTGGCCTAGGCAAGCCAGGGCTGCTGCTCTGGCTGCTACAGCTTCTATCAGTGGGTGTGTGCAGGAATCTGTTCCTGTCAGTCCCTGGTTCCTGGGACCTTCCATGCCTCCAGCTCCCCCCACTCTCTAGTCCAGACCCCTCCTCAAGGATGCCCCCTTTCCCCTTGCCCTCTGTCCCCCAGCTCCCCAGCTAACATCTACTGTGTTGTGCCTCCCTGTGCTACTTTACTGCCACCTTGCTTCTGCCCTTCAGCCCTGGGGGCCCAGGGCCAGCCCAGCTGCCATCTCACCATCCAGCAGGGGGACCTGCCCTAACACCCTGCCACCACACCCACACACTCAGCCCTGCACACACTCAAGGGCTACCCTGCATGCAGCCTGCCTCTCAAACAGTCTCCTTCTGCCCCCTAGCCCCCTTACAGCCTCTGCCACGGCCCCCCACAGACACCTGGCCATGAGCAGCGCAGACATGCAACAAGCTCCACTCGCCCCTATTCCATTTGCTCTAAGGTTGGTCAAGAATCTTTTTTTCATGCTGTAGGGGAGGGAGTTGAGAAAGTCCAATGTCCTGGGGAGCAAGAACTGCAAACAGTCCATCTACAATGTAACATTTGGGTCTCAGGCCGCCCAACCCTAGTGTGCTGTGCAGAGTTTTGACTGGCAAAATCACCCCATCTGAGGGTGAGATCTGGCTGGACTAGTGGCTCTTTCTGTGGACTAGGAGACAGACAGACAGAGTTTTCAGGTTCAAAACCTGTATTGCCCAGAAGATGGTCATTCACTACGGTTAAAAAAAGAAAAAAGGCTTTTTATTTATTTTTTTTTTCCCTTGGCTCCTGGGTAACCTGTCTGCTGCTTGTTTCTCAGTGAAAAAAGGGAAAGATCTTTTTTGGAGGGAAAAGGACCAAAATGTAGGCAGGTGGACTCCATGGAGGGTGGATGGGGAGTTGCTCCTGCCCTGGCACTAGAGCCCCAGCTACTGTTCCAGGTGCTCTCTGATACCAGAGATCTCCGTGTGTCGTGTCATGACACTGTCTCCAGGACTGACCCTCAGGATAATGAGATTCAAAACGAGGCAGGTCATATTGCCTACAAATGTAAATCCAGGGAGGTTTGGCGGTATGTCAGAGGGTTAAGGACTTGTGGCGCTCACGAAAAGAGGGGACAGGTGGAAGGGTCTGGGGTCAGGCGCCCAGACCCCCACCTGAAGGGGAGTCACATTACAAGGGGTGAAGCAGGTCTTTAGGGGCTCTATCTTTCTCTCCCACTCTGTATTTCCCCTGCTCTCTCCTTTTCTCTCTGTCTGATGCAAGGTCAGTAACAACAGCAACAACTGCAACAATAACCACCACAGTGACCAAGCAACAAGGGCAGCGAAAGGGGAACAAATGGAGTGCAGGAGCTGTGGATTATTCGTGGCGCAGGCACTGAGCTGAGGCAATAACCCCTTGAGGCAATCAATCCATAAATGAAAAAGTAATAAAGGTAACAGAGATGTATATGTCCCTGTGTGTTTCCACAGAGTGAATGTAAATGCACTTTTATTTATTTCTTCATTTATTTATTACCTTGCCATGAGAATTTCTTTTCATTGCTAAAAAAAGTGTCCCATCAAGGGTACCAGGTGGTGCCACACCCTTTTAAGCACTCATGTTACAATTCAGGGGGACTGGGCTTCAAGACCCTGGTCCCCACTTGCCGGGGGAAATCTTTACAAGTGGTGCAGAGTGCTGCAGGTGACTCTCTCTGTGTCTCAAACTCTCTATCCCTCCCTTCCCTCTCAATTCCTGTCTATTTATTCCAATAAATAATCAATAAAATAGAAAGTAAAAAAAGAAAAAGGAAAAGGAAATATTCCACTACATCAATGGCGCTACTCAGGAAAATGCTTTCCTTGTTAAGATCCTCACAGCATACCATAACCATATGCAGAAAGGCAAAGATGCCATGTATTTTTTAACTAGTTTTAATATTTATTTATTTATTTAGGTGCTTATTCATTTTTGTTATTGATGAATTAATGTTTTACATTTGACATAGACTCGGGCTCTGACACCAGCGGTCTCAAGTACCCCTAGATGGTACTCTGCCTCTACAAAACCAATCCATTGACCTGTCCATACATCCATCCACCCATCCAACCATCCATCCATCCACCTGTCAACCAAGCTAAGTACAAAAGGAGATCTCTCGTTGAATGGTGAAGACAAACAACGATGCATAGGTAGGTTGCAAAGGGGCCGTTTCGGCTGAATAGGGCAGAGGGGCTGAACCAGGGAATGTGTTGGGGGGTGTGGGTGTGGGTGGGGTGAGCTGGAGACCCTGTGAGCTGGGTCACGTCAGGGGCAGGGAGGGGGTGGAAGGGGTTGGGAACAGCTGTAGCTGGAGAACCATCACAAGTGCTGGAGCTGTTGAGCAGGGCACCCGGAAGAGAAGACAGACAAAGGAAAGAAGCAAAGTGCAGAGGAGAGAAGAGGGAAGAGGATGGTGAGTACAGGAGAGGAAGGAGTGGAGGGGACCTGAGAAACCTACCTGGACAAAGGCAGCATACAGACACCCAGGAAGGCAGGCAGGCATGCAGGCAGCTGTGGCCTGGGCTCCCTGGATCCGGGGTACACCTCCACCAGTCTTCTCTTGGTTGCCAGCAATAAGGTGCCTCGTCTGTCAGCACTGTCGTCCCATCCTTCTGTCCCTCTGTGCCAGGGCCCAGGCGTCTAGGCGCTGCTGGCTTACCTAGTGGCAGGGCAGTTGGGCTGCCCAGTGCCAGTGTGGCCAGCACAGAATGCCAGTGGCTAGGACATCACAGAGGGCTCCTGAGGTTGCTAGGCCATGGGGACACCGCCCATCCAGTTGACCAGCAGTCATGACGCCCACCCTGAACTTGACCTTGAGGGGTGGTGGCCAGCCACCAGAGCCAGAGCCCCAGGCCAAAGCAGGTGCAGGTCGGCCGGGCCAAGGTGTTATGGGCAGATTGGTGTGTGTCTGGGCATGGGGCTGGCATCTGACAGCCCAGGGCTGGGGACCGAGGTCCACCAGGCCCCTGTCCCACCATGTGCACTGACACACAGTCTTGCTGACTGACTGACAGTCCCCGCCCCAGAGGTACCCACACCAGGTCCCTGGGTGCCCTGAGCTGCCCCTGAGTGTTGGTGGCTCCCTGCCTGGACACATGCCTCCGTAATGGAGGCCTCTATTAATCCCGTTGCCTACTGACAGCTGCACTCCTGCCCCTCCTCCTCCTCCTCCTCTTCTTCCTTCTCCTCTTCCTCCTCCTCCTCCTCCTCCTACTCCTCCTCCTCCGCCTCCTCCTCCTCCTCTTCCTCATCCTCAGAGGGACACACTCAGAGCCCTTGGCCTAGGCAAGCCAGGGCTGCTGCTCTGGCTGCTACAGCTTCTATCAGTGGGTGTGTGCAGGAATCTGTTCCTGTCAGTCCCTGGTTCCTGGGACCTTCCATGCCTCCAGCTCCCCCCACTCTCTAGTCCAGACCCCTCCTCAAGGATGCCCCCTTTCCCCTTGCCCTCTGTCCCCCAGCTCCCCAGCTAACATCTACTGTGTTGTGCCTCCCTGTGCTACTTTACTGCCACCTTGCTTCTGCCCTTCAGCCCTGGGGGCCCAGGGCCAGCCCAGCTGCCATCTCACCATCCAGCAGGGGGACCTGCCCTAACACCCTGCCACCACACCCACACACTCAGCCCTGCACACACTCAAGGGCTACCCTGCATGCAGCCTGCCTCTCAAACAGTCTCCTTCTGCCCCCTAGCCCCCTTACAGCCTCTGCCACGGCCCCCCACAGACACCTGGCCATGAGCAGCGCAGACATGCAACAAGCTCCACTCGCCCCTATTCCATTTGCTCTAAGGTTGGTCAAGAATCTTTTTTTCATGCTGTAGGGGAGGGAGTTGAGAAAGTCCAATGTCCTGGGGAGCAAGAACTGCAAACAGTCCATCTACAATGTAACATTTGGGTCTCAGGCCGCCCAACCCTAGTTCGCTGTGCAGAGTTTTGACTGGCAAAATCACCCCATCTGAGGGTGAGATCTGGCTGGACTAGTGGCTCTTTCTGTGGACTAGGAGACAGACAGACAGAGTTTTCAGGTTCAAAACCTGTATTGCCCAGAAGATGGTCATTCACTACGGTTAAAAAAAAAAAAAAGGCTTTTTATTTATTTTTTTTTTCCCTTGGCTCCTGGGTAACCTGTCTGCTGCTTGTTTCTCAGTGAAAAAAGGGAAAGATCTTTTTTGGAGGGAAAAGGACCAAAATGTAGGCAGGTGGACTCCATGGAGGGTGGATGGGGAGTTGCTCCTGCCCTGGCACTAGAGCCCCAGCTGCTGTTCCAGGTGCTCTCTGATACCAGAGATCTCCGTGTGTCGTGTCATGACACTGTCTCCAGGACTGACCCTCAGGATAATGAGATTCAAAACGAGGCAGGTCATATTGCCTACAAAAGTAAATCCAGGGAGGTTTGGCGGTATGTCAGAGGGTTAAGGACTTGTGGCGCTCACGAAAAGAGGGGACAGGTGGAAGGGTCTGGGGTCAGGCGCCCAGACCCCCACCTGAAGGGGAGTCACATTACAAGGGGTGAAGCAGGTCTTTAGGGGCTCTATCTTTCTCTCCCACTCTGTATTTCCCCTGTTCTCTCCTTTTCTCTCTGTCTGATGCAAGGTCAGTAACAACAACAACAACCGCAACAATAACCACCACAGTGACCAAGCAACAAGGGCAGCGAAAGGGGAACAAATGGAGTGCAGGAGCTGTGGATTATTCGTGGCGCAGGCACTGAGCTGAGGCAATAACCCCTTGAGGCAATCAATCCATAAATGAAAAAGTAATAAAGGTAACAGAGATGTATATGTCCCTGTGTGTTTCCACAGAGTGAATGTAAATGCACTTTTATTTATTTCTTCATTTATTTATTACCTTGCCATGAGAATTTCTTTTCATTGCTAAAAAAAGTGTCCCATCAAGGGTACCAGGTGGTGCCACACCCTTTTAAGCACTCATGTTACAATTCAGGGGGACTGGGCTTCAAGACCCTGGTCCCCACCTGCCGGGGGAAATCTTTACAAGTGGTGCAGAGTGCTGCAGGTGACTCTCTCTGTGTCTCAAACTCTCTATCCCTCCCTTCCCTCTCAATTCCTGTCTATTTATTCCAATAAATAATCAATAAAATAGAAAGTAAAAAAAGAAAAAGGAAAAGGAAATATTCCACTACATCAATGGCGCTACTCAGGAAAATGCTTTCCTTGTTAAGATCCTCACAGCATACCATAACCATATGCAGAAAGGCAAAGATGCCATGTATTTTTTAACTAGTTTTAATATTTATTTATTTATTTAGGTGCTTATTCATTTTTGTTATTGATGAATTAATGTTTTACATTTGACATAGACTCGGGCTCTGACACCAGCGGTCTCAAGTACCCTTAGATGGTACTCTGCCTCTACAAAACCAATCCATTGACCTGTCCATACATCCATCCACCCATCCAACCATCCATCCATCCACCTGTCAACCAAGCTAAGTACAAAAGGAGATCTCTCGTTGAATGGTGAAGACAAACAACGATGCATAGGTAGGTTGCAAAGGGGCCGTTTCGGCTGAATAGGGCAGAGGGGCTGAACCAGGGAATGTGTTGGGGGGTGTGGGTGTGGGTGGGGTGAGCTGGAGACCCTGTGAGCTGGGTCACGTCAGGGGCAGGGAGGGGGTGGAAGGGGTTGGGAACAGCTGTAGCTGGAGAACCATCACAAGTGCTGGAGCTGTTGAGCAGGGCACCCGGAAGAGAAGACAGACAAAGGAAAGAAGCAAAGTGCAGAGGAGAGAAGAGGGAAGAGGATGGTGAGTACAGGAGAGGAAGGAGTGGAGGGGACCTGAGAAACCTACCTGGACAAAGGCAGCATACAGACACCCAGGAAGGCAGGCAGGCATGCAGGCAGCTGTGGCCTGGGCTCCCTGGATCCGGGGTACACCTCCACCAGTCTTCTCTTGGTTGCCAGCAATAAGGTGCCTCGTCTGTCAGCACTGTCGTCCCATCCTTCTGTCCCTCTGTGCCAGGGCCCAGGCGTCTAGGCGCTGCTGGCTTACCTAGTGGCAGGGCAGTTGGGCTGCCCAGTGCCAGTGTGGCCAGCACAGAATGCCAGTGGCTAGGACATCACAGAGGGCTCCTGAGGTTGCTAGGCCATGGGGACACCGCCCATCCAGTTGACCAGCAGTCATGACGCCCACCCTGAACTTGACCTTGAGGGGTGGTGGCCAGCCACCAGAGCCAGAGCCCCAGGCCAAAGCAGGTGCAGGTCGGCCGGGCCAAGGTGTTATGGGCAGATTGGTGTGTGTCTGGGCATGGGGCTGGCATCTGACAGCCCAGGGCTGGGGACCAAGGTCCACCAGGCCCCTGTCCCACCATGTGCACTGACACACAGTCTTGCTGACTGACTGACAGTCCCCGCCCCAGAGGTACCCACACCAGGTCCCTGGGTGCCCTGAGCTGCCCCTGAGTGTTGGTGGCTGCCTGCCTGGACACATGCCTCCGTAATGGAGGCCTCTATTAATCCCGTTGCCTACTGACAGCTGCACTCCTGCCCCTCCTCCTCCTCCTCCTCTTCTTCCTTCTCCTCTTCCTCCTCCTCCTCCTACTCCTCCTCCTCCGCCTCCTCCTCCTCCTCTTCCTCATCCTCAGAGGGACACACTCAGAGCCCTTGGCCTAGGCAAGCCAGGGCTGCTGCTCTGGCTGCTACAGCTTCTATCAGTGGGTGTGTGCAGGAATCTGTTCCTGTCAGTCCCTGGTTCCTGGGACCTTCCATGCCTCCAGCTCCCCCCACTCTCTAGTCCAGACCCCTCCTCAAGGATGCCCCCTTTCCCCTTGCCCTCTGTCCCCCAGCTCCCCAGCTAACATCTACTGTGTTGTGCCTCCCTGTGCTACTTTACTGCCACCTTGCTTCTACCCTTTAGCCCTGGGGGCCCAGGGCCAGCCCAGCTGCCATCTCACCATCCAGCAGGGGGACCTGCCCTAACACCCTGCCACCACACCCACACACTCAGCCCTGCACACACTCAAGGGCTACCCTGCATGCAGCCTGCCTCTCAAACAGTCTCCTTCTGCCCCCTAGCCCCCTTACAGCCTCTGCCACGGCCCCCCACAGACACCTGGCCATGAGCAGCGCAGACATGCAACAAGCTCCACTCGCCCCTATTCCATTTGCTCTAAGGTTGGTCAAGAATCTTTTTTTCATGCTGTAGGGGAGGGAGTTGAGAAAGTCCAATGTCCTGGGGAGCAAGAACTGCAAACAGTCCATCTACAATGTAACATTTGGGTCTCAGGCCGCCCAACCCTAGTGCGCTGTGCAGAGTTTTGACTGGCAAAATCACCCCATCTGAGGGTGAGATCTGGCTGGACTAGTGGCTCTTTCTGTGGACTAGGAGACAGACAGACAGAGTTTTCAGGTTCAAAACCTGTATTGCCCAGAAGATGGTCATTCACTACGGTTAAAAAAAAAAAAAAGGCTTTTTATTTATTTTTTTTTTCCCATGGCTCCTGGGTAACCTGTCTGCTGCTTGTTTCTCAGTGAAAAAAGGGAAAGATCTTTTTTGGAGGGAAAAGGACCAAAATGTAGGCAGGTGGACTCCATGGAGGGTGGATGGGGAGTTGCTCCTGCCCTGGCACTAGAGCCCCAGCTGCTGTTCCAGGTGCTCTCTGATACCAGAGATCTCCGTGTGTCGTGTCATGACACTGTCTCCAGGACTGACCCTCAGGATAATGAGATTCAAAACGAGGCAGGTCATATTGCCTACAAAAGTAAATCCAGGGAGGTTTGGCGGTATGTCAGAGGGTTAAGGACTTGTGGCGCTCACGAAAAGAGGGGACAGGTGGAAGGGTCTGGGGTCAGGCGCCCAGACCCCCACCTGAAGGGGAGTCACATTACAAGGGGTGAAGCAGGTCTTTAGGGGCTCTATCTTTCTCTCCCACTCTGTATTTCCCCTGCTCTCTCCTTTTCTCTCTGTCTGATGCAAGGTCAGTAACAACAACAACAACCGCAACAATAACCACCACAGTGACCAAGCAACAAGGGCAGCGAAAGGGGAACAAATGGAGTGCAGGAGCTGTGGATTATTCGTGGCGCAGGCACTGAGCTGAGGCAATAACCCCTTGAGGCAATCAATCCATAAATGAAAAAGTAATAAAGGTAACAGAGATGTATATGTCCCTGTGTGTTTCCACAGAGTGAATGTAAATGCACTTTTATTTATTTCTTCATTTATTTATTACCTTGCCATGAGAATTTCTTTTCATTGCTAAAAAAAGTGTCCCATCAAGGGTACCAGGTGGTGCCACACCCTTTTAAGCACTCATGTTACAATTCAGGGGGACTGGGCTTCAAGACCCTGGTCCCCACTTGCCGGGGGAAATCTTTACAAGTGGTGCAGAGTGCTGCAGGTGACTCTCTCTGTGTCTCAAACTCTCTATCCCTCCCTTCCCTCTCAATTCCTGTCTATTTATTCCAATAAATAATCAATAAAATAGAAAGTAAAAAAAGAAAAAGGAAAAGGAAATATTCCACTACATCAATGGCGCTACTCAGGAAAATGCTTTCCTTGTTAAGATCCTCACAGCATACCATAACCATATGCAGAAAGGCAAAGATGCCATGTATTTTTTAACTAGTTTTAATATTTATTTATTTATTTAGGTGCTTATTCATTTTTGTTATTGATGAATTAATGTTTTACATTTGACATAGACTCGGGCTCTGACACCAGCGGTCTCAAGTACCCCTAGATGGTACTCTGCCTCTACAAAACCAATCCATTGACCTGTCCATACATCCATCCACCCATCCAACCATCCATCCATCCACCTGTCAACCAAGCTAAGTACAAAAGGAGATCTCTCGTTGAATGGTGAAGACAAACAACGATGCATAGGTAGGTTGCAAAGGGGCCGTTTCGGCTGAATAGGGCAGAGGGGCTGAACCAGGGAATGTGTTGGGGGGTGTGGGTGTGGGTGGGGTGAGCTGGAGACCCTGTGAGCTGGGTCACGTCAGGGGCAGGGAGGGGGTGGAAGGGGTTGGGAACAGCTGTAGCTGGAGAACCATCACAAGTGCTGGAGCTGTTGAGCAGGGCACCCGGAAGAGAAGACAGACAAAGGAAAGAAGCAAAGTGCAGAGGAGAGAAGAGGGAAGAGGATGGTGAGTACAGGAGAGGAAGGAGTGGAGGGGACCTGAGAAACCTACCTGGACAAAGGCAGCATACAGACACCCAGGAAGGCAGGCAGGCATGCAGGCAGCTGTGGCCTGGGCTCCCTGGATCCGGGGTACACCTCCACCAGTCTTCTCTTGGTTGCCAGCAATAAGGTGCCTCGTCTGTCAGCACTGTCGTCCCATCCTTCTGTCCCTCTGTGCCAGGGCCCAGGCGTCTAGGCGCTGCTGGCTTACCTAGTGGCAGGGCAGTTGGGCTGCCCAGTGCCAGTGTGGCCAGCACAGAATGCCAGTGGCTAGGACATCACAGAGGGCTCCTGAGGTTGCTAGGCCATGGGGACACCGCCCATCCAGTTGACCAGCAGTCATGACGCCCACCCTGAACTTGACCTTGAGGGGTGGTGGCCAGCCACCAGAGCCAGAGCCCCAGGCCAAAGCAGGTGCAGGTCGGCCGGGCCAAGGTGTTATGGGCAGATTGGTGTGTGTCTGGGCATGGGGCTGGCATCTGACAGCCCAGGGCTGGGGACCGAGGTCCACCAGGCCCCTGTCCCACCATGTGCACTGACACACAGTCTTGCTGACTGACTGACAGTCCCCGCCCCAGAGGTACCCACACCAGGTCCCTGGGTGCCCTGAGCTGCCCCTGAGTGTTGGTGGCTGCCTGCCTGGACACATGCCTCCGTAATGGAGGCCTCTATTAATCCCGTTGCCTACTGACAGCTGCACTCCTGCCCCTCCTCCTCCTCCTCCTCTTCTTCCTTCTCCTCTTCCTCCTCCTCCTCCTACTCCTCCTCCTCCGCCTCCTCCTCCTCCTCTTCCTCATCCTCAGAGGGACACACTCAGAGCCCTTGGCCTAGGCAAGCCAGGGCTGCTGCTCTGGCTGCTACAGCTTCTATCAGTGGGTGTGTGCAGGAATCTGTTCCTGTCAGTCCCTGGTTCCTGGGACCTTCCATGCCTCCAGCTCCCCCCACTCTCTAGTCCAGACCCCTCCTCAAGGATGCCCCCTTTCCCCTTGCCCTCTGTCCCCCAGCTCCCCAGCTAACATCTACTGTGTTGTGCCTCCCTGTGCTACTTTACTGCCACCTTGCTTCTACCCTTTAGCCCTGGGGGCCCAGGGCCAGCCCAGCTGCCATCTCACCATCCAGCAGGGGGACCTGCCCTAACACCCTGCCACCACACCCACACACTCAGCCCTGCACACACTCAAGGGCTACCCTGCATGCAGCCTGCCTCTCAAACAGTCTCCTTCTGCCCCCTAGCCCCCTTACAGCCTCTGCCACGGCCCCCCACAGACACCTGGCCATGAGCAGCGCAGACATGCAACAAGCTCCACTCGCCCCTATTCCATTTGCTCTAAGGTTGGTCAAGAATCTTTTTTTCATGCTGTAGGGGAGGGAGTTGAGAAAGTCCAATGTCCTGGGGAGCAAGAACTGCAAACAGTCCATCTACAATGTAACATTTGGGTCTCAGGCCGCCCAACCCTAGTGCGCTGTGCAGAGTTTTGACTGGCAAAATCACCCCATCTGAGGGTGAGATCTGGCTGGACTAGTGGCTCTTTCTGTGGACTAGGAGACAGACAGACAGAGTTTTCAGGTTCAAAACCTGTATTGCCCAGAAGATGGTCATTCACTACGGTTAAAAAAAAAAAAAAGGCTTTTTATTTATTTTTTTTTTCCCATGGCTCCTGGGTAACCTGTCTGCTGCTTGTTTCTCAGTGAAAAAAGGGAAAGATCTTTTTTGGAGGGAAAAGGACCAAAATGTAGGCAGGTGGACTCCATGGAGGGTGGATGGGGAGTTGCTCCTGCCCTGGCACTAGAGCCCCAGCTGCTGTTCCAGGTGCTCTCTGATACCAGAGATCTCCGTGTGTCGTGTCATGACACTGTCTCCAGGACTGACCCTCAGGATAATGAGATTCAAAACGAGGCAGGTCATATTGCCTACAAAAGTAAATCCAGGGAGGTTTGGCGGTATGTCAGAGGGTTAAGGACTTGTGGCGCTCACGAAAAGAGGGGACAGGTGGAAGGGTCTGGGGTCAGGCGCCCAGACCCCCACCTGAAGGGGAGTCACATTACAAGGGGTGAAGCAGGTCTTTAGGGGCTCTATCTTTCTCTCCCACTCTGTATTTCCCCTGCTCTCTCCTTTTCTCTCTGTCTGATGCAAGGTCAGTAACAACAACAACAACCGCAACAATAACCACCACAGTGACCAAGCAACAAGGGCAGCGAAAGGGGAACAAATGGAGTGCAGGAGCTGTGGATTATTCGTGGCGCAGGCACTGAGCTGAGGCAATAACCCCTTGAGGCAATCAATCCATAAATGAAAAAGTAATAAAGGTAACAGAGATGTATATGTCCCTGTGTGTTTCCACAGAGTGAATGTAAATGCACTTTTATTTATTTCTTCATTTATTTATTACCTTGCCATGAGAATTTCTTTTCATTGCTAAAAAAAGTGTCCCATCAAGGGTACCAGGTGGTGCCACACCCTTTTAAGCACTCATGTTACAATTCAGGGGGACTGGGCTTCAAGACCCTGGTCCCCACTTGCCGGGGGAAATCTTTACAAGTGGTGCAGAGTGCTGCAGGTGACTCTCTCTGTGTCTCAAACTCTCTATCCCTCCCTTCCCTCTCAATTCCTGTCTATTTATTCCAATAAATAATCAATAAAATAGAAAGTAAAAAAAGAAAAAGGAAAAGGAAATATTCCACTACATCAATGGCGCTACTCAGGAAAATGCTTTCCTTGTTAAGATCCTCACAGCATACCATAACCATATGCAGAAAGGCAAAGATGCCATGTATTTTTTAACTAGTTTTAATATTTATTTATTTATTTAGGTGCTTATTCATTTTTGTTATTGATGAATTAATGTTTTACATTTGACATAGACTCGGGCTCTGACACCAGCGGTCTCAAGTACCCCTAGATGGTACTCTGCCTCTACAAAACCAATCCATTGACCTGTCCATACATCCATCCACCCATCCAACCATCCATCCATCCACCTGTCAACCAAGCTAAGTACAAAAGGAGATCTCTCGTTGAATGGTGAAGACAAACAACGATGCATAGGTAGGTTGCAAAGGGGCCGTTTCGGCTGAATAGGGCAGAGGGGCTGAACCAGGGAATGTGTTGGGGGGTGTGGGTGTGGGTGGGGTGAGCTGGAGACCCTGTGAGCTGGGTCACGTCAGGGGCAGGGAGGGGGTGGAAGGGGTTGGGAACAGCTGTAGCTGGAGAACCATCACAAGTGCTGGAGCTGTTGAGCAGGGCACCCGGAAGAGAAGACAGACAAAGGAAAGAAGCAAAGTGCAGAGGAGAGAAGAGGGAAGAGGATGGTGAGTACAGGAGAGGAAGGAGTGGAGGGGACCTGAGAAACCTACCTGGACAAAGGCAGCATACAGACACCCAGGAAGGCAGGCAGGCATGCAGGCAGCTGTGGCCTGGGCTCCCTGGATCCGGGGTACACCTCCACCAGTCTTCTCTTGGTTGCCAGCAATAAGGTGCCTCGTCTGTCAGCACTGTCGTCCCATCCTTCCGTCCCTCTGTGCCAGGGCCCAGGCGTCTAGGCGCTGCTGGCTTACCTAGTGGCAGGGCAGTTGGGCTGCCCAGTGCCAGTGTGGCCAGCACAGAATGCCAGTGGCTAGGACATCACAGAGGGCTCCTGAGGTTGCTAGGCCATGAGGACACCGCCCATCCAGTTGACCAGCAGTCATGACGCCCACCCTGAACTTGACCTTGAGGGGTGGTGGCCAGCCACCAGAGCCAGAGCCCCAGGTCAAAGCAGGTGCAGGTCGGCCGGGCCAAGGTGTTATGGGCAGATTGGTGTGTGTCTGGGCATGGGGCTGGCATCTGACAGCCCAGGGCTGGGGACCGAGGTCCACCAGGCCCCTGTCCCACCATGTGCACTGACACACAGTCTTGCTGACTGACTGACAGTCCCCGCCCCAGAGGTACCCACACCAGGTCCCTGGGTGCCCTGAGCTGCCCCTGAGTGTTGGTGGCTGCCTGCCTGGACACATGCTTCCGAAATGGAGGCCTCTATTAATCCCGTTGCCTACTGACAGCTGCACTCCTGCCCCTCCTCCTCCTCCTCCTCTTCTTCCTTCTCCTCTTCCTCCTCCTCCTCCTACTCCTCCTCCTCCGCCTCCTCCTCCTCCTCTTCCTCATCCTCAGAGGGACACACTCAGAGCCCTTGGCCTAGGCAAGCCAGGGCTGCTGCTCTGGCTACTACAGCTTCTATCAGTGGGTGTGTGCAGGAATCTGTTCCTGTCAGTCCCTGGTTCCTGGGACCTTCCATGCCTCCAGCTCCCCCCACTCTCTAGTCCAGACCCCTCCTCAAGGATGCCCCCTTTCCCCTTGCCCTCTGTCCCCCAGCTCCCCAGCTAACATCTACTGTGTTGTGCCTCCCTGTGCTACTTTACTGCCACCTTGCTTCTGCCCTTCAGCCCTGGGGGCCCAGGGCCAGCCCAGCTGCCATCTCACCATCCAGCAGGGGGACCTGCCCTAACACCCTGCCACCACACCCACACACTCAGCCCTGCACACACTCAAGGGCTACCCTGCATGCAGCCTGCCTCTCAAACAGTCTCCTTCTGCCCCCTAGCCCCCTTACAGCCTCTGCCACAGCCCCCCACAGACACCTGGCCATGAGCAGCGCAGACATGCAACAAGCTCCACTCGCCCCTATTCCATTTGCTCTAAGGTTGGTCAAGAATCTTTTTTTCATGCTGTAGGGGAGGGAGTTGAGAAAGTCCAATGTCCTGGGGAGCAAGAACTGCAAACAGTCCATCTACAATGTAACATTTGGGTCTCAGGCCGCCCAACCCTAGTGCGCTGTGCAGAGTTTTGACTGGCAAAATCACCCCATCTGAGGGTGAGATCTGGCTGGACTAGTGGCTCTTTCTGTGGACTAGGAGACAGACAGACAGAGTTTTCAGGTTCAAAACCTGTATTGCCCAGAAGATGGTCATTCACTATGGTTAAAAAAAAAAAAAAAAGCTTTTTATTTATTTTTTTTCCCTTGGCTCCTGGGTAACCTGTCTGCTGCTTGTTTCTCAGTGAATAAAGGGAAAGATCTTTTTTGGAGGGAAAAGGACCAAAATGTAGGCAGGTGGACTCCATGGAGGGTGGATGGGGAGTTGCTCCTGCCATGGCACTAGA
>NW_026647994.1:0-70629 GCF_950295315.1 Erinaceus europaeus | reverse complement strand
GTTCTTCCATACTAATCAGAGGTACACAGGCTGCAAAAGACAGCTATTAAGTAGGAGATCATTTATTGAGCTCAAAAATTCTGTAAAGCATTATATAAAGAACGATTCTGTAGCTAGGGCAACTTTGAAACTACTGCAAAAGTGCAATTATAGTGTGATTAAGTCACTTGGAAAAAAGAAAACTATGATCAATATATATAACAAATTCTAAGAAAATAGAGGAATCCTTAATTTGTTTTAATATCTTATCTTACATAGAACTAACCAACCAAAGAACAAACTATGTGCTTGAGAAAAATATGCAGAGCTGCTTAAAACCACATTGATAAAATTTTTCTTTATTCTTAGAATTGGTAATAATCTCTCTGATTAAATTATAACTCAACATAAGTAGTATTTAAGAATTAATCAATACTTCCTTCTTAACACCTTGATTTCTAAGGCAAAAGCATGAAATTCCCACCATACTCTATAATTTAGGCATTAATCATTGACTCATCCTTGACATTCTTCTAAACGCCTACAGTCTTTTAGTCTCACAAAATGCCACCATTTCAAGGTTTAGAAAACTTAAACATAAAGTTCTTTACCACTTAGAGAAAAATACCTCTACTTCTCCTAATGTCTTATTCCCACCCCCTCCCCCAAACTACTTTAATATAAGACAAGCTTTCATCTTGTCTCTTCAAATGTTAAAAATATATTGTACAAGTTTTCTAAGTTAATTGAAACTCTTGTACGTTGATGGCTTAATAAAAACTCAAAGGTTTCCCAAAGAATATGCCATCTTTTATGTCATCAGTGATACCTTCATAAATTATCATAGCATACTTTTGCACAGCAACAAAGATTTCTATTATTATTATAATCCTAGCATTATTCTCTCATTATCTTTTTAAATCCTATTATGGTTTATTGAATTTAGTTTTCTGCTTTCCCTTAAGATTTTTAGGCACCATGATTCTCTTCTCTAGCAATTTGTTAAAATCACCTGGGGAGCTTTTAAAATACTGGGTCACACCCAGAACAAATAAATCAGAATCTCTAGAGGTAAAGTCTAAGCTTAAGTATACATGTTTAAGTTATGAAGATGATTTCAGTGTACTTCTGGGTTTAAACCACTCTTTTAGCAATTCACAAGTTACTTTAATTTGGTTTAGTTAGGTCTGCCCAATTATAGTGTGTGTGTGTGTGTGTGTGTGTGTGTGTGTGTGTGTGTGTTTTCCAGAGAGAGTGTTAGAAATGTGAGATACAAATGAGACAAGTGGAACAAATTGAACCTAAGTTTTAATCAGGCAGATTAATAGGGACAGCCCTCTGGACTGAGCAGCCAGGGACTTGAGCCTTGTCAAAGGAAAATGCCCCCTCACAGAAGCATAAGAATCCACCTGGAGGAACTTGAGAGCCTTGCTAGAGGTGCAAGCAAGCCTATGCTGGGACTGGCTGGTGGGCCTTATATAAGGTTCAGGGTTCATATAAGGTTCAGGGTTCATATAAGGTTCAGGGCTATTGTCAGTGGTGTGGAAAGAATGGTGGCCCTTCATCTGATTTTGGTGCATTCAGGGATATTTCTGATTGCCTGGGAAGACTGAACATTCAATAAAGTCTCTCAGATATGTTTGATGCAGGCAAGGGTAAGTTAAATTTTTCCTGTGTTGGTAAGGGGTCTGTTCTGCACTTCACAGTCAGTCTGTTTCAGTGAGATAGTTCTTTTCCTGTGACATCAGCAATGTTTCCTTCACAAAGTAACAGAGAATGAGAGTGAGAGACCTTACACCAAAGCTTCCTTCGATGCAGTGGGCTTAAACCTTGGTCATGCACATGGAAAAATAGCACATGTTTAGGTCCTAGAACATTATGGCAGAGGACCTAGTAGGGGTTGTATTGTTATGTGTAAAACAGAGAAATGTTATGCATGTACAAATTATTGTATTTACTGTCAACTGTAAAACATTAATTATTAAGAAGTTTTTTAAAAAGAAAGAAAAACAGCACACTATCCAAGTAAGATATTTGACGGACCCATCAATTATCTACTTAAGTATGGGGGGGGGGGTAACATAAATTTTTGACTTTCAAATTTTAACATCATAGACATTATTCTAGAAACTAACTAAAAGGCATATTCTGGCTAAGTAGGTCTGGAGTAGGGTCTGAAAGTCTGTATTTCTAACAAGTTGTTAGGTAATATGAAAGCCTTAACTCTTTTAGTGTTACATATATACAAAAACATTTGACTGGGAGTTGGGGGAGAAGGCAGGAGGTGGCACACTTGGTTGAGCATACACATTACCATGTTCAAGGAACCAAGTTCAAGTCCCCACTTCCCATCTGCACTCATTTCAGGACTCTGCCACTAGAGGAAGACTAGTCTGAAATGAATGTAGCCTAGAATGTCCCTAGCTGTGACCATGGACTGTGAGCTCAGACTGACAGGGATCCAGAGGTTACACAGGCTCCTATGCTAAATATAAATAGATATGGGCCCTTGGTCAGATTGGTGGGGTTTACAGTTAATGGTATTTATATACTTTCCTCATGTTTAGGATCTGCTCTCTGCCCTATTCTAGCTTTCTAGTCCTATTCTCAACTCTGACACCATCTTCCCAGATAATACTTTTAGCCCATCTGCTTGTTAGCTGTTTAGCTCAGGCAAAAACTCATGGGCCCCTTGGAATATACCTAAAACAGACTTCCTAGCTTCTTCCCATAAGTTAGAAGCTTAGTAGGAATCTTCTATATTCGTACCTTTAGGTTCCTGATTATTAAGTAGTTTGTTCTGCTTTATGTCTTTTTTTTAAATTTTTATATATAAAAAGGAAACACTGACAAAAAATAGGATAAGAGGGGTACAACTCCACACAGTTCCCACCACCAGAATTCCATATCTCATATTCTCCCCTGATAACTTTCCTATATTTTATCCCTCTAGGAGCATGAACCAAGGGTCATTATGGGGTGCAGAATGTGGAAGGTCTGGCTTCTGTAATTGCTTCCTCTCAGAACATGGCCATGGGCAGGTCGATCCTCTTTCTCTAGGGGGGCAGGACTCTAGGACATATTGGTGGGGTCGTCTGCCCAGGGAAGTCCAGTTGGTATCATCTTAGCATCTAGAA
This sequence comes from Erinaceus europaeus, assembly GCF_950295315.1. Lineage (NCBI taxonomy): Eukaryota > Metazoa > Chordata > Mammalia > Eulipotyphla > Erinaceidae > Erinaceus > Erinaceus europaeus. The sequence goes on along the minus strand of NW_026647994.1, from coordinate 67,513 downwards.
ACTGGTGGCTGAAAAAAAAGTCAACATATACAACCAAACAAATTGTTGACTAATCATGAACCTATGGAATGGTTCAGATGATGAGTTGGGGGTTCTCCATTTTGAAGAGAGTTAGCAGGCCTACTTTAGTTATATTCCAAAGGGTTCATAAGTATGCCAGGTTTTTGTTGTTGTTGTTGTTGTTGTTTATTTTGGGGCTTGACATTTGATATGCAGGTGAATCCAAGTTATTATCTAGGGAGATAATGTCATAGCTGAAAAAAAGACCAGAAAGCTGGAGCAGTCTGCTTTATATCTTAATGCTTTTCAGCCACCAAATTGCAGATGCTACCATGATGCCATCTTGACTTTGCTGGGCAGACAAGCTCACAAATGTGGCCTGGAATCTTGCCTCTCCAGAGCCTTATCCCACTAGGGAGAGACAGAAATAGGCTGAGGGTATGGGTTGACTAATCAGTTCCTATGTTCAGTGGAGAAACAATTACAGAAGCCAGACTTTCCACTTTCTGCACCGCATAAAGATCTTTGGTCCATATTCCCAGAGGGATAAAGAATAGGGAACCTCCCAATGGAGGAGATGGGATACAGAACTCTGGTAGTGGGAATTATGTGGAACTCTCCAATCTTGTTGATCATTATTAAATAACTAATAAAAATATTTATTCAGTTTAAGAGAAAAGAGAGGAAAGGGGAGGGGGAGGGAGAGGGAAGGAGAGCACTGTTCAGGTCCTGTATTTTGTGGTGCAATTTGGATTGAACTTGTGACCTCTGCAGCCTCAGGCAAGAAAGCAAGGTATTGTGCTATCACCACACCCTAATGTTGCCTTTCATACATCTATTCAAAAAATGTTTCAGAGACATTTGAAATTCAAAGTGACTCCACTTTGAATTCCATTATCTAAACTCCTCATTGTATTTAGCCCAGATTTTGTCAATTGCTTTTGCCTAAAATTCCAGGCCTCCAGCCTTAATTCTGGAAAACAAGATCAGAACAGAATACTCTTTACTATGATGTTCTTTTTACTCCTCATTCTTTTCTTTTCTCTATTTTTATTTAATTTTAATTTTATTTATTAATTATTGGATAGTGACATAGAGAAATTTAGAGGGGTGGGGAGACAAACAAGGAGAAAGACAGAGAGACACCTGAGCTCTTCTTCACCACTCATGAAGCTTTCCCCCTGTAGGTAGGGACAAGGGGCTTGAACCTGGGTCCTTATGCATTATAATGTGTGCACTTAACCAGCTGCGCCACTGCCTGGCCTCATCTTCATCCTTTTCTTCCATCCTTCCTTCCTTCCTTCCTTCCTTCCTTCCTTCCTTCCTTCCTTCCTTCCTTCCTTCCTTCCTTTCTTTCTTCCCTTTTGTTGCCCTTGTTGTTTTATTGTTGTAGTTATTATTATTGTTGATGCTGTCATTGTTGGATAGGACAGAGAGAAATGGAGAGAGAAGAGGAAGATAGAGGGAGGAGAGAAAGATAAACGCCTGCAGACCTGCTTCACTGCCTGTGACGTGACTCCCCTGCAGATGGGGCTTGAATAGGGATCCTTATGCCAGTCCTTGTGCTTTGTGCTATGTGCCCTTAACCCGCTGCACTACCACCAGCTCCCCTCCTCATCCCTTTATATCAACAGCTGAAAATGTCTTCCTGAAGATGTCGTTTGACTCCTTTTTCCCTTCTGAAATAAATTTTTTTCTTTGTTTCTATGTCTTCCTCAGTCTACCCTCTACCTAATAGCTCTTTCTAGCATCATTTTCCTGCTTAACTGCTAGTCAGTAGTTAACTTAGATCAAACACCACTTACTTGTAAACACTCTAATGTTCAAGATGAGTTGGTTAATATACTTCTTCTGTTTTAATTTTGAACTGCAATTATGTTTATAACTGTTTCCAGAATCACACCTAAAATCACCTCTTCATCTGAGCCCAAAGACTGGAAAGATTTTTGTTTGCTGCTTTAAGGGAAATGTCTTTTGAAGCAACTATGAAATTGCAAAACCAAAGGGATAGCACTGAACTTGCGTTCTTTGATTCTCTAAATGAATCCACTTGTTTGCTTCATTCTTTAGTTCAATAAACATTTATTTAAGCTCAGATTGATTGTTTTGTTTTTGTAGAGAGGAAAAAAGGTAAAGTTGTCTATTTAGAAAATAGAAATAGTAAATAAGCATGTATGAGGATGAATTCAAATGTAAAACTACATTTCCACTAAGTAATGTGGGCATTTAATACTATAGCTTTACTTTTACAGTTAACCTCAGATAAAAATGTTCTATTCCTTACCACAAAAGCAACACAAGCTCCATCAAAAATAGTGAGGCAGTTTTAAGTGTTTTGATTATATTGTGCTTTACATAACTGTATAGCCATTGTAACTTGAACAAAGCAAAATTTCCTAGCTAAGTTCTTTAAGTGGAAAGTGGAAGCTATGGTTAAATGAACAGAAATAGAACTGACAACCTAAATGCGTCAATATCTATGAAAAGTGACATCAGTGGGTTTGGTGTGCTATTGCTTTTTTTTTTTTTTTTAAGGTGAGTAGGTGTCTAAAGGTTTTAAATGTGTGGTAAGTGTTCTCTTCAGCTTATTTTTTCTTTATGAAAGTTTTAAACAAGAAAGGATCTCTTAGAAAGGATTTAATAACAGGTTAGCACCAACAAAATAAAAAAAAAATCTCTAGTCAATATATACAAATATTGACCATTCCTCCAGCCCCTGAATAGTTATTTTGTCTACACCAAACTCATGTGATATGTCAGTTGTATATAATTTTTAATACATTTGTTTATGTATTAATGAAAGAAAGGGAGAAAGTGGAGAAAAAGAACCAGACCATCATTATGCCACATACCATGCCAGGGTTTGAACTGGGGATCTCATGCCTGAGTGAGTACAAGACTTCAATTACTGTGACAACTTTTGGGCTACCCATTTTCATTTTCAAACACATTTTTAAAAGGATATTTATGCCTATCAAAATTGTATTGTATATAAAACTATACACCTGAAATCTTATAATTTTGTAGGTCATTATTAAGTCACAAATAAAAATAAGGTTGCCCTGCATGTGTTTATGATCTCTGCTGAATTGACAAATACCTAAAACATAGAGTTTCAGTTATCCATTTCCTATATTTACTTGTGAGGTAAAATTCCATTACTCTGCTGATAAATTAAAATTAATCTGACTCTTAGAGACTATTCTAGGAGCATGGTGTCAGAAAGAATACTCTTTCATATGTGTGTCTTCATTATTTGGGGTGGGGGGCAAGGAGAACAACTTTTTTCTAACATTCTCATTCCCATTTGATCTCTAAATCGGTTTACTTTCATACATCTCATAACATTTTACCTTATTTGGAATTAAAGCTGAGAAAAATTAATATAAATTTATTGATTCATTTTAAGAGAATAATGATCAATGTGTTGTATATTGATATAACAAAAAGCTGGCTGTCTTAAAAATTCTCATTTTTGGATTTTGATAATAATCTTAAATCTGATCTTCAAAGAATTCACAGGCGCAGATAGATGTATTGAAAAGAAAGGGTTCATTGATTTGAATACAACTTGAGTTGGGAGCTTTTTTGGCAAACATCAAAGAAAAGAAAATATGGCTCTGGCTTCACACCAAGTACATTCATGGTGACATAATCATCTATACATATTTTGAATATTTCCAGGAAAAGCCATCCATGTTATAAAGAGGAAAAGTGAGCATGCTCAGAAGAAGAGCATACAATGCACATACAGAAAAATGGTGGTAAAATGTCAACAGGGGCATATATAATAGATCTAAAAGAGATTATGCTTCTTTGACTCATCAACCATGCACACAGTTCAGAGTCTGGTGTCCAACCTACCATGGCTTTGTGTTGGTTCACTCAAAACTAAAACACTGTTATAGTAACTTTAGGAGAAGGTTAAGACCTGGAAAGTTTATGAGCAAAACTCATTGAATGTGAAGAAAATTTGGAAACCACCAAGGAGAAGCTTATTTGTTTCTTTTATCTAGAGAAAAGAAAAAGAACACTGGAAGTAGTGATAGATGTAGGTGTGGCTTAGAAAGAAAAGAGGGGGCCCAACAGTAGCACAAGCAGTTTAAGCACACATAGTACAAGGACCCATGCAGGTATCCCCATTTGAGTCCCCAGCTCCCCACCTGCAGGTGGGTCATTTCCCAAGCAGTGAAACAGGTCTGTAGGTGTCTATCTGTCTCTCCTCCTATCTTCCCCTCCTCTCTCAATTTCTTTCTGTCCTATCCAATAAAAAATGGAAAACAACAGCCTCCAGAAGCAGTGGATTCGTAGTGACAGCACCTAGCCCCAGCAATAAACCTGGACACACACACACACACACACACACACACACGTCCATAAAAAACAACATCATAAACTCTGTTGTGGACCTCTATAGGACCTTGCCATAAATGCAGAATAACAGTGGTAGAAATTGCCCCATTCTCCTAAGGGAGGTTGGGTCAACATACTCTGCCATTCAAGGAAGACTATTCTGGAAATGAGTGCAGCTTATAATGTTCCTAGCTATAACTGTGAGCTCAGACCAACAGGGATGCAGAGGTTACACAGGCTCCTGTACTAAGTATAAATAGATATGGGTCCTAGGTCAGATTGATGGGGTTTACAGTTCACAGTATTTATATGCTTTTCCCTTATTCAGCTTTCTGCTCCTATTCTCAACTGTGACACAATCCTACCAGACAATACTCCTAGCCCATCTGCATATTAGCCATTGGGCTCAATCAAAAATTAGTAAAGTCATGAGCCCCTTGGAATAAATCTAAATAGACTTCCTAACTTTTTCCAACATGGAGATTTCAAGTCTCGTCTGCTATACTCTTACCTTTAGGTTCATGATTATTAAACAATTTGTTCTTTTATATCTTAATACTTTTCAACCAACAAATTGTAGCTGGTACCATAACACCAGCCTAACTTCCCTGAGCATACAACCCCACCAATGTGTCCTAGAATTCCACCTCCCCAGAACCCTATCCCACTAGGGAGAAATAGAAATAGGCTGGGTATATGAGTCAACCTGTCAACGCCCATGTCCAGTGAAGAAATAATTACAGAAGCCAGACCTCCCGCCTTCTGCTTCTCATAAATATCTTTGGTCCATACTCCCAGAGGGGTAAAGAATAGGGAAACTTCCAATGGAGGATGGGATACAGAACTTTGGCAGTGGGAATTATGTGGAATTGTACCCCTTTTATCCCACAATCTTGTCGATCATTATTAAACCACTAATAATTTTAAAAAAAGAAAGTCCATAAAAGAACAAAGCTTCAACCAACACATGCCATTTTGCCAAAATGACACATTTGTTTATTTATTTTCCTAAATATAGTTTATAATGACTCCAAAACTCTTTGTGGAATACTGTGATGAACCAGACAAGAGAGAAATAGACATTTCAGTCTTATAGCCCCCAAAATAGGGGTTGGAACACCTTCTAAACTTCCCAGATTATCTGTCACTTTTATTTAGGAAGAAGTGAAAAGTTGCAAAAACAGATGAATGGTTGAGGAAGTTTGTTGTTTTCGATGGGTTATGTTGTTTTCGCCGGGCTGGCTTCACGGGCGGGTAACAGACGACCGGGGACTCATGGTTGAGCTGTAGGCAGTATCTCTTTATTCATGCAGGACGCAGCACAATCTAAGACGAGCTAAGCTAAACTCAAGGTAAAGTAAAACTCACAATGCTGTCTTTATATATACTTGCCAAGTAGGGTGTAAACAGGATGTGACATAGAGAGGGTGGAGAGAAAAGTGACTGGTGAAAATCAGAGTGTGACAAGGAGGGGGTGGAGCAGGCGAGAATCCTATCACTGAACCACCAATGCCCTGGAGGGAGGGTGGTACTTGTTAACAGTGGTTATGTAAATAGAATGAAGTGGTTATGTAAATAGAATAGTGTTAAGCAGGGGGGATTTAAACCAAATGAAACAGAAGGGGTCTCATACTAACAGAAGTTGTTTTATATATACACAATGAAATACTACTGAGCTATTAAAAATGGTGTTTTTCATAATTTTCAGCCCATCTTGGATGGAGCTTGAAGGAATCATGTCAATTGAGATAAGTCAGAAACAGAAGGATGAATATAGGATGATCTCACTCACAGGCAGAAGTTGAAAAACAAGATCAGGAGAGAAACCACTAAGCAGAACTTGGACTGGAGTTGGTGTACTACACCAAAATAAAAGATTCTAGGGTGGGGGAGGGGGATTCAGGTCCTGGAACATGATGGCAGAGGATCTAGTGAGGTTTGTATTGTTACATGAAAAACTGAGAAATGTTATGTATGTACAAACTATTATATTTACCGTTGACTATAAAACATTAATCCCCCAATAAAGAATAATTTTTTTTAAAGCTTCACTTAAAGATGAGGTGAAGAAGTCAACATCATCATTCTTAATAACTGAGTAGTATTCCATTGTGTATATATACCACAACTTTCAACTTTCTTAGTCATTCATCTGGGAAAAGAGGGGAGGGAAGGAATTGGCTGGGGGAGGGGTGGTGGATCTTGGGATCCTGGTGCAAACGGGTCGAAAAGGACTTAGAGAATGAGAGTGTTTTGGAGACACCTGTTATGGTGAGATGAGAAATTTTACCTGTGTCAGTACTTGTACTGTAAACAATTAAACCCCATCTGCACCTCCCCCCCCCAAAATATCCTCACTATCTACAGAACTGACTTCCACAAAACAATATCATTCCTTGGTCCTTTATGAATCTTTTGATGACATTCCTCTTGCTGACATCGAAAATAGTTTAAATGCATTTTGTAGTAGAATAGAAATATATCTCAGTTAAAATATTCCCAGGCAATTCTCCATTACTCTATGTAATGTTTGTGATGCTTTCAACCTAAGAATAAATTTCTGAACCTAGAAAATAATATGTATTACTCTATAGAAATACTTTACCTCTCTGATTAATGACAAGTAAAATTCCAAGTGAAGAAAGGCTAGTCTCCAATTTTTTTTGCCCCTAAAACACAAACCTTTCTGATAACTACTCAAAAGCACCAGCTCATGATTTTAGTATATTGTGAGTTCTTCAAATGTAGGGATTTACTTTTTAATTATTTATACATGTATAGCACATCTTGGCAGGTCCCAGTCAATCAATAACAACAAATTCTTAGTTTTCCCTTAGTGTTATTTCTAATACTTAGTGACTGAGTGCTAGATTTGTGATGTCATATTGGCCATTTGTGATGTGCCATTTTCAATATGAAAAACACTTATTTCATGATTTTCATCACTTGTGCTTTTACAGCATTTAGGAAATGTTAATCATTTGCTAATTTGCTAATAGAAAATATTGCTTAACTTACTAGCATAAACATTTCAACTCTAAAAGAGACCAAATTAGACACCTTTACTCACTATATTCTGATAAATGAATTAAGATGTTATAATCTTAGTATTGTATTACATGTACCTTAATATCGGATGTTTATTCCATGGAATAGTTTTTCATCTAGAAGATGTGCAGAAATGATGGTCTGTATATATGCATGTGTGTATATGCACAAATCTATATGAGATGTGTTTCTATCTTTAAGTGAACTTCTGGGGAAGACTTTTGCTACTAAAGACAATATCAGACAAATTCAGACCAGTCAGTAATTGAAAAAACACCAGAAAGCTCAAAATCAGATCACTAATTGCATTGTCCAAGTAGTAATATAAAAACATTTAAATATCAGTTAGTAATTAACAATAATACATATTTCTTCCCCATTCAGTGAAATGTCAAATGTGAGCCATTATAATTAAATCTAACATATCAAAATATACTTTTATTTTTTTATTTTTTTTTCTTTTTTGTAAATGAACATAAACAATTGTTGGTATGGATGAGACCCCTTCTGTTTCATTTAGTTTAAATCCCCCCTGCTTAACAGGGTTCTATTTACATAACCACTTCATTCTGTTTACATAACCGCTGTTAACAAGCACCACCCTCCCTCACAGGGCATTAGTGGTTCAGTGATAGAATTCTCGCCAGCTCCACCCCCTCTCCTTGTCACATCCTGATCCTCTCCTTGTCACACTCTGATTTTCACCAGTCACTTTTCTCTCCACCCTCTCTATGTCACATCCTGTTTACACCCTACTTGGCAAGTATATATAAAGACAGCATTGTGAGTTTTACAGTAACTTTAGTTTAGCTTAGCTCGGCTTAGATTGTGCTGCGTCCTGCATGAATAAAGAGATATTGCCTACAGCTCAACCATGAGTCCTTGGTCATCTGTTACCCGCCCATGAAGCCAGCCCGGTGAAAACAACATAGCCCGGCGAAAACAACAAACAATAATTTTAAAAAAGGAGAATCATTTGATGTGAGCCCACACATGTTGGATTTCTACCCTATTCACGCCAGGAGGCAGAGGCAGATCAGCTATTGATCTTCATCTTCCACCTCCTCCTCCTCTGTAGCCAGCACTTCAAAGACTGCCCTGTAAAATTCCTCCATGTGACCTCAGAGTGGGCACCTCCCCTCAATGGAACTCCTGCCCCCAGACACCCAGCTGCCAGTGTGCCAGCACCTCTCCACTGGGTGCCTGACCTCAGGGCTCCCATCCCCACAGGGGTGGCTTCACTGTCCTACTCACCTGTGTCCTGTGAAGATCTGCTCAGGTGCAGCCTGAGCTGGGACTCCTCCTTCCTGCAAAGCAGCCTGAAGTCTGGATCCAGCAGAGAAGCTTCAGTACCTCTCAGGGCCTCTGTGAGTGCTCTCAAAATATACTTTTCTTGATATATTTACCTTTGCTGAATAATTCTTTCTTTCAATTTGCTTAGGGTATACCACTGTTGATTACATTAGCTGAACTTATCTACTATACCATGGCCAGTCTACATCTAGCATTGCCATTTAAAATGACTTGCTGCTATGAAAAATAATGTTATAAACATTTATCTAATGCAGAAACTTCATAATAGATTGTGACTGTTTAACAGCAAGAAATATATAGCAAAACTTTTTTTTCTTTTTTTTATCAGAGCACTGCTTAGCTCTGGCTTATGGTAGTGCAAGGGATTGAACCTGGGACTTTGAAGCCTTAGGCATGAGAGCCATGAGAGTCTATTTGCATAACCATTATGATATCTTCCCAGCTCCAAGCAAAACTTTTTTTTTTACTGTTTTTTTAATTTATAAAAAGGAAACATTGACTAAACCATAGGATAAGAGAGGAACAACATCACACAATTCCCACCACCACAACTCTGTATCCCATACCCTCCCCTCATAGCTTTTCTATTCTTTAACCCTCTGGGAGTATGGACCCAAGGTCATTGTGGGATGCAGAAGGTTGAAGGTCTGGCTTCCATAATTGCTTCCCCACTGAACATGGGTGTTGACAGGTTGATCCATACTCCCAGCCTGTCTCTCTCTTTCCCTAGTGGGGAAGAGCTCTGGGGAAGCAGAGCTCCAGGACATGTTGGTAGGGTTGTCTGTCCAGGGAAATCTGGTCGGCATCATGCGAGCATATGTAACCTAGTGGTTGAAAAGAGAGTTAACATACAAATTGTCGGCCAATCATGGACCTAAAGGCTGGAATAGTGCAGATGAAGAGTTGGGGGGGGGGTCCTCCATTTTGTAGATAGCTAGTAGGCATATTTTAGTTACATTCCAAAGGATCTGTGGCTATACTAGTTTTTTCTTTTTCTTTTTCTTTTTTCTCCTGAGCCTGAAATCTGATATGCAGGTGGATCCAAGTTATTGTCTAGGAGATGATGTCATGGTTGGAAAAAGGACCAGAAAGCTGGATCAGGGAAGAGAGTAGCTCCCTAATATGGGAAAGGGGTATAAATATTGTTGACTGTAAACCCCATTGATTTGATGTGATCTGGGGCCCATATTCATCTTAGGAGCCTATGTGACTTCTGTGTCCCTGTAGATCTGAGCTCACATTCTGTGGTCATGAGTAGGAACATTCCAGGCTGACCCAGTATCAACCCATCTTCCTCAGGTGTAGCATAGAGTTTGTGTCCATCCTCCCTTCGGAGGATGAAACATTCTCTACCGTTGTTGATCTAAGTTGAGGGCAAAGTCCAATGGGGGCCACTAAAGAGGTCTGATAGAAATGACTGGAGAGAGTGATTTATTCAAGGTCTAGGCCCATCATGTCTGTTTGGGACTCTCAGGACTCCCCAGTTAGGGCCCCAGTTGATGGGGTTGCCTGATATTGACTAAAGAGTCATTGTTAAATGACTGTCATATGCCAGTCTCTTGCCCTTATTCAGCTTTTGCAGTCCTTGCTTTGATAAAGTTAGCTTTGGACTGCATGAGAAAACTGTAATAGGAAGTAAGTGAGGAGGGTATCTACGTCTAAGTAGACACTACTTCATTATGAACTTTATATTGACTCACTACAGACTATTATTATGCATAATAAATACATATATTATATCTATATTACATATATATGCACAGCATACAGAGATATAATAGAATAGCATCAATCTTTAAAAAATAAGGAAATTTCAACACATACTATAACCTGAATAGGCCTTGAAATCATTATGCTAAGAGATAGAAACCAGTCATAAATGGTTATCTTATGGTTATATTTACATAAGTTATCTAGAGTGGGGAATTCATAAAGGTAGAATATTGCTAGCAACTGGGAGAAAGGAGAATAAGATGTACTGCATGAGGGGTACAGGGTTTTAGTTTTGCAAAATAAAATTACTTTTGGAGACGAAATATGGTGAGACCTTTACATTAATGTAAATAAATGTACTTCATACCACTGAACTGTCCTCTTAAAATAGTTAAAATGATAAATTTCATGTCATGTACAATGTACCTCAAAGAAGTTTTCTTTGAATAAAAAATAAAGGTCATCACAATAGCTCACGTGACAGTGTGCTACTGTGTCATGTCAGTGACTTAAGTTCCAAGTTGGCCTCCACAGTACTGAAGGAAGCTTTGGTGCCATTGTGTGTGTGTGTGTGTGTGTGTGTGTGTGTGTGTGTGTGTGTGTGTGTGTTAGTCTGTGCTTCTGCCCCTGCTTCTGCCTTTCTGCCTCTGTCTTAAAACAATGAAAACTAAATTAAACTAAAATGTAAATAATTAAAAACAAGCAAAAAAGAAAAGATGTCAATGTGGATATACAGAGCACCACAATAATGTTTTGAATCACACACGATATAGAAGCAGTAAGAGTACTAGGCTCAGCACTCTTGGGCTTCACCTAGAAATCTGTGGCTTGCTATCTCAAACAAATCAATTTTTCTAGGACTTGAGTTTCACCATTTAAGTAAAGTAATATTCCTACTCTTTGTCAACATAGGAGGTCATCATCTGAGTCACATGATTATTGTTTACATTCAAATTTATTTCACGTTTGGATGGAGAAGCAGGTTCTGATAAAGTGCTTCTATGTCAAAACAAACAAACAAACAAACAAAAAACTCCAGGGTGGGGTTAGATTGCATAATAGTTGTGCAATGAGAGTTTCATGCCTGAGGCTCCAAATTCTCAGATTCAATACCCTGCACCACCATTAGCTAGGGTGATCAATGCTCTGGTAAATTAAAAAAATAAATAAAAGGAATAAAGAAAGAAATAAAGAGAGAGAAAAAGAAAGAAAGAAAGAAAGAAAGAAAGAAAGAAAGAAAGAAAGAAAGGGAAAAAGAGAAAGAAAGGAAGGAAGGAAGGAAGGAAGGAAGGAAGGAAGGAAGGAAGGAAGGAAGGAAGGAAGAAAGACTATCCATAAGCTGGATATCTTAAACTGCACACCTAAAGATTTAGTAGGTACTCCTGTATCTCTCTGTTGACTTAGCACAAGGGGAAATCTAACAAACATACATGGGTACCACCATTTCATATTCCACCATGTGGCCACAGGCAAATTACATACTCTCTTGGTACCTTTTTATTTTCAACTATTAAATGTGAGTGATAAGTAGCCTGATAAGTGTAAGAGGAAGATATGATGATAGAACTTAAGACAGTGACTTTGATGCCCATAAACTACAAATAGAATCATTCTGTAACTACTCTTTGTCAGTGGTTCTCAAATTTTAGTGTGCATGTGAACTTTCTGAAGAGCTTTTTGAAAGCAGATTCTGAAGCTGTAGTTTTGAAGCAGAAACCGTGATTCTGAGATTCTAAAGCTCTCAGTTAATGCTGATTTTAAGCCAGTCAGGAAGGTTGCTCAGGGTTGGAGGACATACTGAAGTGCTGGGGATTAGGCCCCAGGCCTCATGCTTACATTGTATGTTCTCTAAAAGGTAAATCTTTCACTCTCTTTTGTATACATTTATTACAAAATAAAAAATAAACTTTAAAATGACAAGCTGATTAAAATTTAAAACATATATTGAGTAAAAATGTTAGTGACCTCACTTCTAGAAATTATAGATTTTTTTTTATTTACCTGTAAGATTCCTTACATTTAGAGTCTAAATGGTTTAACATTTCTATCCTATAAGCAAGGGAAAGAAAAATTCTCAGTTTATAAGCACCATGCCTATCATCATAAAGCAACAAATCTAGTTCAACACCTGGACTTCCTAGCTTCCAATTCACATATAAAACACATATGAATTGAATTGAGAATTCAATTCAAGAACACCATGTACAAGTTTTTCTCTCTTAAATAGAGAAGTCACTACAAGTATCAAGCTTCTCTTTGGTTCTAAATGTTCCTCTGAACCTTTTCTTTTTCTTTTCTTTTCTTTTCTTTTCTTTTCTTTTTTTTTTTTTTTTTTTTGCCTCCAGGGTTATCGCTGGGGCTCAGTGATTGCACTATGAATCCACTGCTCCTAGAGGCTATTCTTTCCCTTTTCTTGCCCTTGTTGTTAACTGTTGTATCATTAAGCCTTTTCAATGGAATAGAAGTGAATAATAAGTCCTGATTTTGCCAACGTCTTAGAATCCAAAGTCAGTTTTTTTAAAAATATTTTTTATTATCTTTATTGGATAGAGACAGTCAGAAATTGAGAGGGCAGGGGGAGACAGAGAGGGAGAGATACCTTCAGCCCTGCTTCACCACTTGCAAAGCTTTCCCCCTGCAGGTGGGGACCGGGGCTCGAACCCAGGCCCTTGTGCATTGTAACATGTGCCCTCAACCAGGTATGCCACCACCCAGCTCCCCCAAAGTCAGTTTCATGCAGCACTTCTCAGATCATCTTAAATGATTTTCATCTTCGAAATTAAAAAAAAAAAAAACCATTCAGGGAGTCGGGCAGTAGGGCAGCGGGTTAAGTGCACGTGGCGCAAAGCACAAGGACTGGCTTAAGGATCCTGGTTCGAGCCCTGGCTCCCCACCTGCAGGGGAGTCACTTCACAAGCAGTGAAGCAGGTCTGCAGGTTTCTTCCCCCCACCCCGTCTTCCCCTCCTCTCTCCATTTCTCTCTGTCCTATCCAACATTGACAACAACAATAATAACTACAACAATAAAATAAGGGCAACAAAAGGGAATAAATATTTTAAAATATATATATATATATATATATATATATATAAACATTCAATTGGAATTGAATTAGACTGTCTTTATTTGGTCTTTGAATCTTTGCCTCTCAGCCTTTAGATTTTGACTCTGAAAGAAGCCCTCCCTAAGAACAGAGAACTGAGTCCTCCATGAAGAGCAGTCATATGGCAATAGCCAATCAGCCTATGAGACAGTTGATACAGAGGGGAACCTTTCTCCATACACATGATTAACCATTCCAGCTTCCTGAGAATGTGTTAGAAATGTTCCCAGAACCCTGCTGCAGACCAGTGGGTGCTTTTTGGCTCTGTCTTACCACATATGTTATCTTCATGGTAGCTGCTCCCAAAAAAAGGGTTGTATCTCAAGGGAATCTCTTCACAGATTCATGTCTGACTTTCAAACAAGGAGCTCTCAAACCTGTCAAATCAGTGAGGCAGACGGAGTCTCTATTTTAGGGTTCATTTTCCCTCTGGGTTTGTAAAGGTTTCCGCTGGGACGATTCTACCCTTTTACGTTCATGAGTTTGACTGCTTACATATTGGAAACCATTTCTGTGTCTGGAAAAGAGCCCTTTTCAAGATGTACAGTTCAGGTTGATTTCATGGAGAGGGAGGCAGCTGAAGGTGGGGGAGGCTCACAACTCAGTCTTAATGTACACAGCATGTAGCATTAGTTGAGTATTTCTGTTGGTTGCCATAGGAATAAGAAGACTTGATTTTTAAATCAGTTCCTCCAGAGCTGTTAAAAATATGACAGTAAGTTCTTCTTGTTTACTGCTACCAGATTTTTAAAAGAAAGGAAAGAGGGTTTTTTTTTTAATGCAGTACAAATGTTTACTCTACAAAAGAAGTTACACTAACTTGAAAAATAAATGTCACCCCAAGGCACTGACAACTATAGAACATGGACTTCTCCCAGTTGTCTTGAGCCCCTAATATTCAAGCTAATGAAACATAATGCAGTATGCTTTCCCAGGAAGGATTTGGGTAATACACAGGTGGAGCTGTAACTGATGGTAAGTTATCCAAAGGAACTAACATTAAATGGTGGGTGAATATCTAAGAAGCCAGCAACCTAATGAAAACAGTTGAAAGAGTATTTGTTTAAAGCTGGATTAGGTGGATAGAGTTAATTCTAGCCACATAATTTTTTTAAGATTGAGAGCTACTCTCTGTCCTAATCCAACTCTCTAGTCTTTTTCTCTACCCTGACCCATTTTCTCAGACAATGGCTTTATCCAACTTCATTCTAGCTATCAAACTCAAGCAAAAACTACCATAGTCATGGGCCCCTAGAAATACCCTAAAATGGATTTCCGAGCATTCTTCCACCCTAAGAGCCGCAATCTCATCAGCCCTGTTCCTACTTTTTGGCTCCTGTTCATTAATGTGTTCTGGAACCTCACTTCTCCAGAGCCCTACCTCACTAAGAAAAGACAGAAACAGGCTGGGGGTATGAATCAACTTGCCAATGCCAACTCCAGCAGATAAACAATTACAGAAGCCAGAACTCCTACCTTCTGTACCCCAAAATCAACTTTGACCCATACTCCCAGTGGGGGAGAAGGGATAGGTGGAAGATGATAAAAGGACTCTGAACTCCCGCTCTATCAGGTCCCAGAGAGAGGGGACAAAAAAGAGAGAAATATTTGGATGTAGAAATAGGGTGACATGTGGCCTGGAGGGGAAGAGAGAATTGGACCTGGTAGAAAAGGGGGAAATTATGTACAAATGTAGACAGTTGTAGAAATGACAGTTAACCCCTACCTGCAACCTTGGGAGAACCATGGTGGTTTGCAATGGAGGGACCTGGGATTCAGAACTCTGGTGGTGGGAATAGGGTGGAATTATACCCTGTTGACATGTAATTTTGTAAGTCAATATCAAATCACTAATAAAAATAATAATAAAAACTTAATAGCCCTCCCTCTCTCTGTTCTCCATAACAACTACCCCTCTAATCTTTTTCATTAATAATCCAAAGTTCAACAGAATACTGACATAAACATTCAGCTTTCAACACCACACCAAGTTCACTTAGTGTCTACTGCTCTCTCTGTCAACTAAACACCATTTTTTGTCTAATTTGAAAATCTATAAAGAAACAAAGCACAGTAGAAGTTAGGCACATTAAACAAAATCTTCCCAACTGCCATGTAAATATGTGCCCCTCAGTCATAAGTGCATGAAACTGAGCATCTCAGGAGACTTAAACTCACTTGCAAATATGGTAATTTTTAGTGTGTCTTAGTATGAAAAAATGAGAAAAATCTAAGGTTAGCCAGTTTACTGTGTCTTGAAGAGCAGCTATTGTTTGAATTTATTGCTTATCCAGAGACATGTGTAGTGCCTGGCATAGATAGGTACTCAATATGTATCAGTCAGTTAAATAATTATGAATAAATAAATACTGGGAACAATTAGACTAGACAACATATGTGAATCTCTACCTTAAAAAAATAGAAATTTCTCTTGTGCAACCATATGTTATGGAAAAAATAGGGTGCTTACTTTTTACCAAGCACATACACACATTATGCCATTTAATTTGAGGAAGTAGAAGATAAACTTACAAAAACTAGAGGTCAAATTTCTGCAAAAATTTATAGCTCTGTGTTGCAAAGAACTCTTAGGAAAGCAGAGTAGTCAAAATAATAATAAACACCCTTTTGATGAATATATCCACCCTACTTTGCATTGCTCTCAGAAACAGAGAACACATTAA
Organism: Erinaceus europaeus; assembly: GCF_950295315.1. Classification (NCBI taxonomy): domain Eukaryota; kingdom Metazoa; phylum Chordata; class Mammalia; order Eulipotyphla; family Erinaceidae; genus Erinaceus; species Erinaceus europaeus. The sequence goes on along the minus strand of NW_026647994.1, from coordinate 51,297 downwards.
GTACACAATGAAGTCCCCAGCACTTTCTCTCCTCTCTTCTCACCCCCCCTCTCTCAAAATAATTATAATAGAACACTAGGGACACTTACAGTTGACCAGAGGGTATTATAGATTTTTTTTTACTCAAATAAACTAAATAATTCCATGTGCATATGTAACTCACTATAAGACAAATTAGTAGTCTAGGCAAAATACTGTGGGATTTCATAGGACCAGGAACTGATTTACAAAGTGATGGAGATAATGTTTCAACTGATATTTGAGATAGATGCATTTGGATTGCACGGGATGAGGTGTTTTACTCCCACAACTCTTTACATATGTAAGCTGTTCAAAAATATTTAAAATTAAAACTCAAATTCTTCCTGTATGTCAAGTTCCATACTGTCGGTGTATATTGTCTCATTGGGTTCTTACTCTTCTTCATATTCTGCAGTGATGGAAGCAGGCTTACAGAGGTTCATTTTCTCAGTAAGCAGCAGAACCAGAATTGTCAAGTCAATGTTTTACCTGCCATCTGAATATCTGGATAAAATTTATTTGGTGAATATTATATAATGAAGTGTTTCTGAGACTAAATTTGATAATATTCCATGAACTAATAATGTAATATTAGATAATTGTAATAAATTAAAACCCAGTGAATATCAATAAGGTTGCAAATGTTTCAGAAGCAAATGCCTACCTACTGGCACTACTCTATGAACATCATGGAGGAGGTGGGTCTTCTGTTATCCTCAGCCAAGGAGGAACAGAGAATGATAATTTTATAAACTAAAATCTATCATGTGATGATTCTCAGAGCCAACAGATGAAAACAGACTTTTAACTCTGAAGTCAAACTAGGAGCTGTTTCATGAGTAATAATTTGCCATACAATGATACACATCACACCCTGACACAAATGCATAAGGGAGCACTTACTATGATGTTTTAGCAAACAGAACATGATGTAGAATTTATCAGTGTATTCAAATCATAAAGGAAATTAAACAGATGTACACAGGCAAACGCTGAGTATTTCAAGGTCAACGCAATGTGTTTCAGTCTGATAATTTTTTTCATCTCTATGTAGCTGTCCCTGTGTCTCTCTATCTACCTCTCTATCTATTATCTTTCTCCCATCCAAGTACTAACCAGGCCCGACCCTGCTTAGCTTCTGAGATCAGACGAGATCAGACGTGTTCAGGGTGGTATGGCCGTAGTCACTATCTATTATCTTTCTAACATTTCTGTTTATATATCTTGGGAAGTTCCGGAGGTCTATCTTCTATGTAGGGTCTACAATACTTTTGGTCTGCAGAGATCAATTATTTGTTTTTCATTTTTCAATGTGCTTTTGTATACATTCAAGTTGCTACATGAATTTTTAGAAGAACTAGGAACATGCATTTGTGATTAGCTTTTCCATATAGATCCCTCTAGGACAGATAAAAATTAATTTGTGGGAGTTGGGCAGTAGTGCAGCAGGTTAAGTACAGGTGGCTCAAAGCACAAGGACTGGCATAAGGATCCCGGTTCGAGCCCCAGCTTCCCACCTGCAGTGGGGTCGCTTCACAGGTGGTGAAGCAGGTCTGCAGGTGTCTATCTTTCTCTCTCCCTCTCTGTCTTCCCCTCCTCTCTCCATTTCTCTCTGTCCTATCCAACAATGACAACAACAATAACTACAACAATAAAACAAAGGCAACAAAAGGGAAAATAAATAAAATAAATAAATATTTTTAAAAATTAATTTGCACACACATACATAAATAATGATATTTTCTTACCATAGGAATAAAGATATACATAATTATGTAGTCTCAATTTTTTATTTTTCTTTATGCAGTGCCTAGGAATGAACTAAGGGTTTTATGCATGTATGATATAGTGGAGTAGCACTCCAGCTCTCGTTATTCTCTTTTTAGAAATATATTTGTGGGGAGAGAGAGAACATATAGGGAGAAACAGACACAGATAAAGAGAAAGAAGAGACACCTCACTACTGTTCTGCCATGCACAGAGCTCTCCCTGTACCATCCATGGTGTTTCTATGTGATTCTATAGGCTTAAACCCAGGCCACACACAGAGAGATGAGATGTCATCATAGTGCTTTTTTTTTTAAATTTTACTGTTGTTAGCATATTCCTTTATCATAAAGGTGGTAATGTTCATATTAAGGGAATGAAAGAGTAAGCGTAGACTTGCTTGAGAATTCCTCACTTCCATATCCATATAAAGGGTATTCTCAGAAACAGGCTGCAGGTGGAGCCTATGGCTTCCCTTGTCTTAGACCTTATCCATGAATATTAGCCAGTGCCATGCCTCAGCAAGAGTGTTTCCCTCCATTTCTTTATTTTCCAATTCCCAAATATTGGGAATAGGAATAAATATTGTGATAGGGACATAATTTATAAGTACTCTTTTTGCCAAGCACAGATATTTCCATATTACAGATAGCCCTCTTTATCCAAAGTTAGTGTTCCTCTGAAATATTTCATAATCAAAAATGACATAAAGAAGCAATTGGCATTTATTTATATGGAAAAATAAATTTAAGTGTTCCCAGAACCAAGAAAACAACTTACCAAAACCATGCTAAATTACACATAAAATCCAAAATGAGACTAACAGATAGTAAAAGTAGGAATTCTCTAACAAATGCACAGCCTGTCTAAAGCAGCTCCTTAGAATTTTGACTCTGTCACTCCCACAGTTCAGGGTGTACTACCTCTAGAATGGCTGGTATGAAACCATTACTAAGTCTGTATTTTCCCTTTATTCTTCTTGGGTTAGCAAAACTCCTCTTTAGTTCTGCGGTGTGGGGGTGGTGAACAGGAACCTATATACACATCTTTTGTAAAGGTGAAGTGACTGAATATGAACAATAAAATCAGAACTTAACCTTATAAGCAAAATCAATGTAGTAGAATCCATTTGGTAGAAGAGTAAAGCTGTGTTTGGACTCTGTGAACTAATCATTCTACAAAACATTACCAGAGAGTAAAGGGTATTTTCAGAAACAGGCTGCATGTGGAGCCTATGGCTTCCTTGTCTTGAACCTTGAATATCAGCTTGTCTTGAATGAATATCAGCCATTGCTATGCCTCAGCTAGAATGTTTCCCTCAAATACCATTTTGTAAGATTGAAGATTTTCACGAAACTTTACAGGAGAAATTTTCTTCTGAGTATGAGTGAAGGGGTAATTTTTGATTTGCTATACTTGGTTAGGATGTAGAAATCTGCTTCTGGATCTCTAAGGAAACTTTAGGTTCTAATCTAAATTGGGTATTTATAGATTTAATGCCTTTCTCCATTAGCAGAATACTTGAAGATTTTGTAATCCCTCAAAATATGACTACAGACTTTACATGGCAGAAGTTAAGCTCTTACACTATGTGAAATTTTTCTATCAGCCCATTTTCTCTATTCTCTCTCTCTCTCTCTCTCTGCTTTAACATTTTATTAAGACTTTTACACAAAGAAGGAATGAAAATGCATCTACTCAACAATAAATGTAGTTAATTAATAGCTAAAGTGTTTTCTCTCCTAGAGAGATTTCAGTATTAATAGTCTCAGAATGTTATTGGTCTCTATATCATTTGATGACTATTTTTCCATTATGTCAATGTTTTAAAAATTTTATTAGTGATTTAATAACAATGAACAATATTGTAGGATAACAGGGGTAGAATTCAATACAATTCCTTCCACCAGAGTTCCATATCCCATCCCCACCACTGGAAAATTCCCTATTTTCTATCCCTCTGGGAATATGGACCAAAATTCTTTAGAGGGTAATTAAGGTGGAAGGTCTGGCTTTTGTAATTCCTTGTCCACTGAACATTGACAGGTCGATTCACACCCCCAGCCTCTTTCTATCTTTTTCTAGTGGAATAGGGCTCTGGTAAGGTGAGGTTCCAGGCCACATTGGTGAGGTTGTCTGTCCAGGGAAATCAGGATGGCATCTTGGTGGCATCTGCAAGTTGCACTGCTTTACCATGTGTCCAATCGGGGTTGGAGCCTAGCATTCACCACCTTAAAGGAAGCTTCAGTACTATGGTATCCCTCTATAGATATCTAAGAAAAAAATCAAACTGGAGCACAGAAACTCCTGCACTAGAGAGAGAGAGAGAGAGAGAGAGAGAGAGAAGAAGAAGGAGGAGGAGGAGGAGGAGGAGGAGGAGGAGGAGGGAGAGAACAATTCATGCAGGTCAAAGACTAACATCATGTCGGGCAATCCAAATGTAAAACTTAGCCTTAATTAAGGGAAATAAACAATTAAAATTTATTGCAAGCTTCTAAATAGTGCAAACATATTATCAAAGAGAATAATCTCAGGCACACATTGATGGAAATTTATACTTTCAGGATAAATTAACAGAAACTGATGTCTTTACTACTCTCCAAAGTACATTTTGAAATGTGTATCAATTTTGATTTAACAGTAGACTTCTTTCTTTTGTATATAGAATTCATGCACACATATCAAACTAGAAAAATGGTACACAGATATCTGTTATGCCATTTATATTTTAATAAATTTGGATTATTTCACCTTTCCAGGCATCAACTTTCATATTGTGCTGCCATCAATGTAAAAAAAAAAGGAGACTTCAGCATTAAAAATAATTTTTATTACTTTCTTGCTGAGATATGCTAATACTTTTTTTAGTTAACATTTAGCATTGATATTCAAGGATATTTTGAACTGAACTGTTCAGTGCTGCATAAGTGTTAGTCTGAATACTTTGTCTAACCTTGTCTTCTCTGTCTGGTTCTATTATATCTCAGAACAATGAGCCATTATAAATGGTGCTCTGAGCAGATTTAATTTATAAGGCAGAGTTGAACTGATCAGATTTTGACATTGGTTTTTGAATATTATGTTTCTCCACTTTCAAATATAATTTCTCTCACAGATATTCCTATATGTAATCTACAGCTATACTTTGGTTTGTAGCATTATATAGGCTGTAAGTGAATCTCTTCATAAATAAACACATAGGCTTCATTAAGCTCACCATTAGATTTTCAGGTTTTTTTTTAGTTTACATACAGTTGATCCCCTTTATTCCCTTCTCTCCTCCCTTCTAGGAACTATTAATTTGGCAGTATAGCCTCAAAGTTTGTTTTTATTTTATTAATTTTGTTTCTGCATGAACCACATATGATTGAAATCACAAGGTGTTTGTCTTACTTAAAATCATGGTGGTTTTTTTTTTTTTTTTTTTGGCCTCCAGGGTTATTGCTGGGGCTCAGTGTATGCACCATGAATCCACTACTCCTGGAGGCTATTTTTGTCCCCTTTTTTGTTGTTGTTGTTTTATCATTGGTGTGGTTATTATTATTATTGTCATTGATGATGTTGTTGTTGGATAGGACAGAGAAAAATGGAGAGAGGAAGGGAAGACAGAGAGGGGGAGAGAAAGACCTGCAGACCTGCTTTACCACTTGTGAAGTGACCCCCCTGCAGGTGGGGAGAGGGGGGCTTGCACTTCACACCACATGCACTTAACCCACTGCACTACTTCCCAACCCTCTGAAGTCATGGTTTGAAATTTTATTTCAGGGGGTCGGGCGGTGGCGCAGTGGGTTAAGCGCATGTGGCGCAAAGCGCAGGGACCGGCGTAAGGATCCCGGTTCGAGCCCCCGGCTCCCCACCTGCAGGGGAGTCGCTTCACGGGCGGTGAAGCAGGTCTGCAGGTGTCTTTCTCTCCCCTTCTCTGTCTTCCCCTCCTCTCTCCATTTCTCTCTGTCCTATCTAACAACGAATTGCGTCAACAAGGGCAACAATAATAACCACAACGAAGCTACAACAAGGGCAACAAAAGGGGGGAAAAATGGCCTCCAGGAGCGGTGGATTCATGGTGCAGGCACCCAGCCCAGCAATAACCCTGGAGGAGGAAAAAAAATAATAATAAAAAAATAAAAAAATAAAAAGAAATTTTATTTCAGAAGCTAAGTATATCATGTTAAAGAAACCAGCAACTAATTGTTTAGTAAAACAAAGTCCCTTTCTTAAAAATGAAGTCATCCCCTTCACAAATACATTGCTTTTCTCTAAGTTAAAATTTTCTTCTCTGAGTTCTTTTAAATTCTGAGCCATTTACAATGTATATTGACATTATAAGACATTTAAAAGCCTTCCATGGTCTATAATCCAGAAATAACTGACTTCCAAACCCAATTCTCAGTCTCAGAACAATTAACTCTATTTTTCAAATTTCTAATTTGACATTTCCAACAGCACATAAAACTATGCTCACCTGGATGTTTGGTGTTTGTTATGTGAAGTAGACTAGGTCTTCTCTCTCTTTCTCTCTGTCTCACTCTGTCTCTTTCTGACTCTCACCTGTGAGTCATCACAATTTCAGTAAGATCACAATAAAGAGTTCAGAACCTATCGCCCACACCTTACGGAAAGCTCAAGAAGCCAGAAGACACTTTTCTTCTCTTTTAAATGTCAAGTGTTCAGAATGTCTCCATTGGAAGCTGAATAGGAATGCATTTTTTAAAAAGTAAGCCCTTGTGTTTGAGCAAAACTTTGAGTATTCTGAGTTCAACACTGAATTTCTTCACAAAGATATGTGATTAGTAGATTTTGGCTACTTTTTTCTTCAGGTTTAACTGCAGCACCAACTTGGTGTGTAATTTGTTCTGATTGGAAAAGAGAGTCTAAAAGACAAAACAAGGATAGCTTTCACATTCACCTCAAGGGCACACAGCTGAGTTCTGTTTACTCTGGTGGTCCTCCTTCCAAGGCTTAAGAAAAATAACTTTTCTTAACAAAACAAAGCTGCTGCAAACCATGCCATTTTATTACCAATTCTGTTGGTCACTACAGGGTGCAAAAGAATTATGAAAAGTATAACATATAACTTGTATTTGGTCAATATTAAGTCTGTCATTAGTAGATCTCAAAGTTTTCTATCTGAAAGCCCTTAGTAATGTTTGGTAAGCAGGTGTTCAACAAGTTCAACTATATTAGGAAAGTTTCCTTTTGTTGTTAGGGCTATTTTGTTACATTCAGAAGGAGGACTGCATTTAGACAGATTGGCATGATTTGAGCTGGAGATTTGAACAAGTAATCAGAGGTGGGCAGAAAGAGAAAGACCATGGAAAAAGTAAGGCTTGAAATCAAATGTTCATTCTGTATTTCACTTCAGAAAATAGCTTACAATTATAATTACCCACCTTGTTTTGTAGCTCAGAATAAAAGTGGCATTGCATCAAACCCTACCAAGCAGCCTTTGTGATTAGAAAGTACTCCACACCTTGAAGAACAGAGGAGACATGAGCATAATTTTAAATGCAAATTAAATTGAGGGGGTAGTAGAGAGCAAAGAAGACAGTAAAACAAAACCTTTCAATTTTCTTAAATTAGCAATCTAATGTGTTCTATAGAAGAGCTCCACTCAGATCTCATCTTGGGTTGCATTTCATCACAATATAAAACGGGCAAATCCATCATTTTCCTCTGCTCAGTGCTCTTGAATTGAGATTGAAAGGAAAATTAGAAGCTGTTCATTTGGGCTCGCGGGCTCAGCATTGCACAGAAGCTTCATTTTATACCCTGTGATGTGTTGAAAGGGGTCAACAAGTGCTGGTGAGTACCTGCCAACTTCAAGTCTATTCTTTTCCTATATCTGTGTAGATATCTTTCTTTTGTACATAGGGAAATTTCTCAAATGATCTATGACTATATTATAATGCATCTTTCAAAACCTGGGGAATTTCAGATCGCTTTTTAAGCTTCTTCCAGTGACTGAATCACAGAAGGAAAGAGTTATTTTCAGCCTGGATGCCTGTGACTGATTTGTAGACTAATTATTACAGGGGAATGTTTAGTATCTTCCAGGTGAGATAGTCATTTCCTATCACCAGTATCCAGTATTAGAGTATGAACTAATACCTCTGACAATTTCTAGACAGCTGTCCTGCCACATTAACTATTTAATCATGTAGTTCTGTTGTAATTTCAAATCAAACTGAGACTTGGAACTAGAAAAATTAATTATTAAATGGAAACCCCATTTGTTTCTATGACTGTGACACTTTTGCTGTATAAGAAATGGAGGTGGGGGTGGGAGTCGTGATGGAGAGACTGAGAACAACCTGCCTGATAAAAATGTAGATTTGGTGAAGATGATTTTCTGCCAAAGTTTTACACAGGAAGCTGGTCATTTTCTTCCTTCACAGAGAAGGATAAAAGAGGCTGAGGCTGGCGTCACCTTTTGTTGCTAAGGTAACCGTCCTCTGGCCGTTTTATCTGATAAAGGAAGTCCAGTGAAGGGTATACATTATTCATTACTGTTTAATCAAACAATTAAAATTGTTTACTCTCACTGGGATTGTTTAGTGAAATCAAATACTGGCTGAAAGTACATTTGCTTTTACTGCTGGCAGTTAGCCCTTGGTATTTTTTCCAGTAAGTATTATTTGCTTTTTGTGGTTCTTTGGGGGTTTTAAAGTTTTCTCTTATTAGACTTGATTTTATAAAATAAAATATGCTGTTAGAAAGGATAAGCTCTTGAATTCTCTCAGTTCTCTTTTAGCTTGATTTTAATGATTTTTCTTGTGAATTATTTCTTTAAAAGAGAGAAACCTGAATTAGAAATACTTTATTAGTTGCATTCATGGAAATACCACCTATGAAGAATGAATGAATGCTTTTTAATGAAGTATATTAGATTCCTGAGAGGCTAGTGCATGTTAATATTATAGGGACCACTGCAATTCTGAAATAATTGTCACTGTTACACAAACAAGATTTTTCTTCTTGTAAAAACAGCCTATGTCAAGGGCAAGGAAGTGATAGTCATATAATGCTTTATAAAATATGCTATAGAGAGTCACTGAAGAGGAAGGGATTCAAATCTGTTGTTTTCTGTCATAAACACAGCATTTCTGAGTGAAGGTTCTGATTCCCAGACAATTCCAATTGCTCAGAGGGAAATAGAACTCTCTGAATCAATTGGGGATCAATATTCAGGACAGCTGATATTTAATCATACTATTTATCAGGCAGTCTTTTGAAAACTGATAGTTTTGACCTGTATACCATAGGGAAAGACTGGTATGTCATCTCTCTTTAGCCTAAGTCAACTTTTTTTTTTAATGTGTATTGCTAAACTATGCTTACCATTAATGGGTTCTCACTAAATACTGCATTTTCTTATGTAGAATAAAAGATTTTCTGAGGGACAGCTTTAGAGTTGGCAATGTCAGCTGGGAACTAAAATACTGTAATGGTATTTCCTATTTTAAAATTAAATATATTTCATATATACTTATACCATGTGTATGTGTAAGGAACTTTAAGAATCTATTTGACATTCTTAAATATATTGGCTCTTCCCCTCCCAGCCCCCCTTTTGACAGACATCCAAGTGACTGTTTTCTTTGGATACAATACTGAGGACATCAAGGATGGATTATCCCAAAATGGATTATTTTCTGGATGTGGAGTCTGCTCACAGACTCTTGGATGTTGAGTCAGCTCAAAGATTCTTCTATAGTCAAGGAGCTCAAGGTAATAAAATGGGAGAGGGAACTCCTTTTATATGCATGTTGGCTTTGTCTTAATGCAGGGTCCACAGCCTCTTAAGCCCGACTGCTGAAGTCTAACAAATAAGAACTTCTAAATTAACAAGCTCTGACTAAATAAATAAATAAACTTTACTGAACTCTTGCTGTAGCCAAAACAGGCATTTAGTAAAATGAGTAAATACAACCTCCCTGAGATATGGTTCAAAGAGTAACTGTTCTACCCAAACTTTGCTACTAATGTTTCTTATAAAGCTATGTTGGAAAATCATTCTCTTACTTCCTTGAGCCCAAAGAAAAAGTTTGAAAGACATCGGGGATAACTTTCCTAACCTCCCTAAACATGAAGAGAGCAAGGGCCCCCTGATCCATTTGACTGAAATCTAACTATATCAAGATCACCAGAGACCAGCTTTGAGCTTCTAGAACTGAATTATCAATTTTAGATAAATGCAATTTCTGCATTGGAGAATTAACAGTCCACTTAGAATCACTCATGGAATGTAACTGGCATGTACATTTTTATTACCTGTTTCAAGAGGGTCAGTTACACTCCAGTTTGTTTGCTCTATTTTTCAGCAGGTGCATTTAGGATGTTTTTTCCTGCAAAGTTAGTGTATGGAAAGAAATTGATGTTTTTCTATAGGATTTTCTGACAGGCAAGAGGAATTTTTGTGTATTTGTTTTTAAAGTTTATTTTTTCTCTTTTCTGTGGACCATTTAGGGTATTTGGTCAAAGAAACCTAATGATAGGCATTCCCTTAGTGGCACAAATGATGACCACATTCTTAAATAGAAAAATAATTGAATTCTTGGAAGTCACAAAGCAGAACTCATAAGAAAAGCTATTTTGGTAATGCTGGCATCTTTTACTTCTAGGTGACAATGATACTTCACATAGGGAACTGATTACATTTTACCTTGGATTTCCTAGTTTTCTTCCCTTAATTGATTTCACCTTGTTCTCAAGCCTGTTTCTCATGGCAACTTTGGAGACATGAAAAGCTTCCACTTCTCTGCTCCCATGTTGATTTGCTTGGGTCAGTGTGCTCATCAACTGAGCTTAAATTAGCAAAAGTGAAACAATAGCTAATCTCCCTCATCCTTGCTACTCTCAGCCACTTAAAAAAGACATGAAAATGTTAATGAGGTAAGAGGTGAGACTCTTCAACTTCCTCTGAGTCTACAAGTAAGAAAATACTAGAGGTAGATAGAGAATGGGGCCCTGAAATGACAGAGGTTTGAGTTAAGGGTTCACTTCTACCATTAGTCTCATGATTAAATGTTGCTGCATTTATTTGCTTCCTTTAATTTAAATCAAAGAATAATCTTTGGCAGTGGGGTCATCAGCCGTAGCTGCACTACTTACTGTTGGCAGAACTGAGAACAGGAGTTAATTATAGATATTAAAGATGTCCACTTTGTCTTCCAGTAAGGACTGTTTAAGCCTTTAACTTAAATAAAGATTGTGGATTCTAGGCTTTCACAAAAGGAAAGCAGGCAGAGTGTGGGAGGCTGAAAGGACTCAAGGCAGCTTAGTGGTTGTTGACAGATGGAAGTTGGGGGTGGTGTGGTCAGAAATGTCACCACCACTGCCTGTGGTTTAGACACTGAGCTAGAGTAGCTAGAAAATGTATGAGATGTTATAGCATGAGCTACTGTTGCTTCCTGTGATCATGTTCATTTGAGGGCAATGAGAATGATGTTCTGATCAAGGAATTTTGAATTGTCATAATGGTGGAGGATTCCCTAAACATCAATTTTTCTGGGTCAATTTTCAAAACCCCAGACTGCCTGAATCAAATCCAAGTAAGGCCTTCAGGTTGACATTTAAGAAAGAATTCTGGTGTTGGTCACTTAGCACCTTAATGTAAGCTTTTAAGAACTAGTTTCTCTCTATTCAAATTTATCTCCTTTAACACCAGAACAGAAATACCTTTCTTAACATTAGAGGAGGGATAGCACAGTGTGGTAATAAATATTGGGCCCTGATCATATAGGTTCAAATTCTGGGTTTTCCTTAGTGGACAAATTTAACCTCTTGAACCTTTAATTCCCTCAGTAATATATCCTAACTCATATGTTTCAAATACATTAGTGAAGTTTTTTTAATGATATCTGTTACATAGGAAATGTAATATATAATCAAGGCAATAAAATAAACATTCCTGGCAAAGAAGTCCTCCCTCCTCTGTTTCATACTTCATTAGGAAGCCTCACAAGCAAGAAATGTGGACTTATAGAAGTTTAATGCCCTATTCAGGAGAAAATAATGATTTAAAACAAATTTTATGCCATAGTAATTTATTTTCCTATTCCATAAAAACCAAACTTGGGGAAAACATAAAAGATGTTGACATTTTGCTCTAGTTCCTCCTATTCATCTGTTCCATTTCACTTGAAAATTTAGAGCTCCCTTCCTTCTGATACCTTCCCAGGGGTCTACCGCCTAGAGCTAGTCTCTACCACAGTCTCCTTTTTAGAGCTCTGTTGCCACTATGGCCCAAAATGTTTCACTGAATTGCTCTAGCTTCCTCCTATTCAGCATAAATTCCTCATTTTTTTCCTTCTGATTAGCAACCTCTCTGTTATCATAAAGTGTTCTAAATCTATAGGCAGAGGTTTCAGAACTAAATGGATACATTTTAGGGTAAATGACTAGAACTCATATCTCACCAAAGGCAAAGCTTTGAGAAACAGTGGAAGGAGGCAGGATGGTTACTGACTGATGAGAAAGGCTTTTCAGACACTAGCAGTTCTCTACATGACTGTTTAGCTACATACAAAGATTAAATAGCCTTTCCACCCAGTTGTAGATGCTACTGTGATTCCAACCTGACCTACCTAGGCAGAAGACCTCGCCAATGTTTCTTGGAATCTCACCTCTCCAGAGCCCTAGCCCATTAAGGAAAGATAGAAAAAGGCTGGGGGTATGGATTGACCTGCCAATGTCCCTGTCCAGAGGAGAAGCAATTCCAGAAGCCAGAATTCCCCCCCAAAAATATTTGGTCCAGGGATTTGGGCGGTAGCGCAGTGGGTTAAGCACATGTGGTGCAAAGCGCAGGGACTGGCATAAGGATCCCAGTTCGAGGCCCCCCACCTGCAGGGAAGTTGCTTCACAAAAGGTGAAGCAGGTCTGCAGGTGTCTATCTTTCTCTCCCCCTCTCTGTCTTCCCCTTCTTTCTCCATTTCTCTCTGCCCTATCTCACAACGATGACATCAATAACAACAACAATAAAAAGGCAACAAAAGGGAAAATAAATAAATATTTGAAAAAAAATTTTAAAATTGGTCCATACTCCTAGAGGAATAATTTATAAGGGGAGGTGACCAGAGGGCTCTGAATGCCAATTCCACCAGGACTCTAAGTGTTTGTCACCAAGAATTTTCTAATACCATCACTGAAAGGTACACAAATCTGGAAAATACCAAAGGAAGTAAAGCACACTTTTTCTTATCTGAGAGAGATAAAGGAAAAAAAAAAAAAAGGGAAGAATGCTTGAAGGTAATAGTGAGTGTAGGTGTGATTTAGAAAGGAAGTGAAGGCAGTATTGTAGAAAAAACGGACAAAATGCTACAGAAGTACATAAAGATATATAGTGATAGATATAAAGTCAATACGTATCTGTGAACTTGGGAGAACTATTGCAGCTTCCAGTGGAAGGGGTGGGGACACAGAACTCTAATAGTGGAAATTATACCACTATTATCTTATAATCTTATAAATTAACATTAAACTATTAATAAAAAAGACACAAAAGAAACTCCAAAGATTAATTAGCTTCTTCTATAAGGAAAATTCATTTAGGAACATAGTATAAACCTGGAATTTCAGTGACCTAGACTAGGCATATTATTATTGACTTTTTTGAGTTGTTTGTTCATGAATATTATATATATCTTTCTTTCTTTATTAGGGAATTAATAGTTAAAGTTAACTATAGAATACAATAGTTTGTACATGCATAACATTTCCCAGTTTTCCAAATAACAATACAACCCCCACTAGGTCCTCTTCTGCCATCACAGAAATATTTTTTTTTAAAAAAATATGTTTATTTATTTACTTATTTATTCCCTTTTGCTGCCTTTGTTGTTTTATTGTTGTAGTTATTCTTGTTGTCGTCATCGTTGGATAGGACAGAGAAAAATGGAGAGAGGCAGGGAAGACGGAGAGGAGGAGAGAAAGGTAGACACCTGCAGACCTACTTCACCGCTTGTGAAACGACTCCCCTGCAGGTGGGGAGCCAGGGGCTCGAACTGGATCCTTAAATTGGTCCTTGCACTTCGTGACATGTGCACTTAACCCACTGCACTACCGCCTGACTCAAATATTTTTCTTAAGGGTGTAAATTCTACCAAGTGGGAAAGTAGAAAACAATGACTTTCTCATTTTCCACATTACCATTCTCACATCAATTCATTTATAAATTCATAAACTTCTTGGAAATCAACCCCTTCTATATTAAGTATATGCAAATGGCTATTCAAAGCCAAAATATCTGTATTATTTTGTTTTCAATTTCATAATAACTGATTTTAATTATTATTTGAAAGAAGAGGAGGATTTTAGCTAGTAGGAAAAAAAGAGGAATTTAGAAGGGCAAGAAGATAAGTAAAGATTAAGACAGATTCTTCTTGAAATCCTAGCACTTTTTTAAAGTTGATTGTTTGCTCTGCTGATTATTTTGTTTACTCACATCTCCTCTGTACTTTGGTTTGACACTGAGGTTGGGAAGATGAGCTTGCCTCTCTGTAGATTTTGCTTTAGAAAACAAGATATGGAGCCAGAGAGATACCACACCAGGTAGTATGCCTGCATTACCAAGGGCATGATCCAGATTGGAGCCCCAAGACTATATGTCAGGTACTATGGCAGTGGGGGAAGCTTCTGTTTGTGTCTCTCCATATCTGTGTCTATCTCAATTTTTAAAAATGACTTTGAGAAGTGAAATCGTGTATATGCAAAGCCCAGTTTCACAAAAGAGGAGAGAGAGAGAGAGAGAGAGAGAGAGAGAGAGAGAGAGAAAGAAAAAAATAAATACATAAAGAGAAAAAATCATGATGTTTTGCAGAGAGCAGAGCAAAATCCAGGGTTATCCTTTTCTTTTTTCATTAAGAAAGGATTTTCTGTCAGTTAATCTATGAGTACTTCTTTAACAATAAATCCTTCTTGAACTGAGAAGATAGTACAATGGTTTGACACCAGATGTTCAAGCCTGAAGTCTCAGAGGTTCCATTTGAATTCTTGGCACCCCCCATAAGCCAGAGCTAACTGGTGCTTTGTTCTCTTTCACTGTATCTCATTAACATTAAATATCAAAATATTTTCTAAACTGACATATTGAAAAAAATAAATTTTGTTCACATAACGTGATTCTGAGAAGGTTCCCTCTAACACAGGAAAATTCTGGACACTGAAGATAAACATGGCATAAAGATTAACTATTTATTGGCATCACATAAGTTCATCCATTTTCCAGTTTTCTGACAATAACATCCCACGCACTCAATTTTCAGATTCTATAATTTTGCCCTGAACAATCAAACAGCAAGGGAAGTCATATTATGAAAACTACAAAATTACAAGTTCGGGATTCTTTCAGAGTGAAATACACATTTCAATAATATTAATTTAAACTCTAATTTAAGACAAAGTTCTTTTAAATAACCTAAACTAAATGGGATACAGACCCACTGCTATATATTCACCAAATCTCTGGGTCTTTCTAATGACCATTCAAGACAGAGAACCATTGTTATGGATTTTAATAACCTGAGACTCAGGGTGTGATCCCAGATTAGCAACACCAAATTCATCTGAGATGTTGGACAGGAAGACTCTGGCACACCTCAGACCTAGAAAATCATAAAGTATATGTTATCAAAATTGTCAGATAATTTGTGTTAAAAGTTTGGGAAGCAAAAATTGAATCCAGTACATGCTAGAATCCCTGAACAACATTCACAAACTCAGGGTTGGATTTCCATTGCTAACTAAGTAAATCAGAACCTTTGGAGGTGAAACCCTACAGTTGGGGAGCTGTTCAACTAGCTCATTTGAACTAGGTGGTTCAAATGTTCAATCAGCTAAGAATGACCTTTGGTTTTAGAGTAAAAAAGGTGTTAAGAGAGCTAGTATTTAAACTCAAGTATATTTGATACAAATCCACAGACAGTGAACAACAGTGACATTAATAAACAAATCACACTTCCAAAGAAGGTAAATCTGTGGCTAAATTTGATTCAGTTATGTGTCCAAATAACACAGTATACAATATGAAAATACATATTGAAATCAGATCCCTTCTTCACATGTGCGTGCTCACACACACACACTTTGCACTGCACTGTTTCTTTGCTTTTCTTTTTCACTGTTTCTTTTCTTAATATCTGTGGGCAACATCAATATTCCTGGACATTTAAGTAACCATCAAAAGGGGAAAGATGTTAAAAGGTATTAACCAAGGATGCCAGAAAATCAAATTTATGACACCTGCTCACAATCCCCACTCATATCATTTTGAATAACTCTTGAAATTGGAGCCAGGTACTGTAGGCATTCTTCTTCTTCTAGCGTTTGCCCTTCTTCCGTAGCCAGTCAACAGCGTCAGGTTGAAAGCTGTCAGGAGCTGCTTGTTGCTGGCTTTGAAAGTGACTGGGATCCATGTGGATTCAGTCGGCTAGGAAGGATCGTCAGTTTCCCCAATTAATGGGTACTCACAGGATGCACCACAAGAAGGTCGATCCAATGCAACCCACTGTAGGCATTGTTACTTGACTAATGATGTATTTTTTTTTGTTTGTTTACTGCATTGTCTTATTCAAAAAAAGAAACTGTTCATTTTAACAACTGATGTAAAACACCAGTGAACAGTTAGGCTTGGATATCTTCAAGTTCTATTTGGAACTAAAGAGGAATTTATATAGCACCCCCCATGCTTGCCACTACCAGCCCTACCCTACTCCACTTTTTGTTCATGCTTTGAAATCTGTCAAACTATCTGAATTTTCTATCTTTGGTTTTGGGTTAAATATACCTATGTTTCAACAAATATTTATTTACTTATTTATTTATTTATTAGATAGAAACAGAGAAACTAGAAAGGAGGGAGAGATAGGGAAAGAGACAGAGAGACACGTGCAGTCCTGCTTTACCACTTGTGAAGCTTTCCCCCTGCAGGTGGGGACTAGGGGCTTGAACCCAGGTACTTTCACACCATAATGTGCACTTAAACAGTTGAACCACTGCCTGGCTCCAATATACCTAAATTTTGTACCTCTAAATCAGTTTAAGATGGTCTCAAGAGAAAAAAGACAATGTATAGCTCTCAAGTGTTTACAGATCGTAGGCATCAACACAGAATTTGCTCATGTTATTTCATTCTCTGTGCTTATCTGCAAGACTAAAGCTTGGGCATCTATAGTCATGTTGTATTATTTTGCTTCTATCCGTAACTATATGTATGAGCTCACATAAATGGTTTCACTTCCATAAGTTTCAAGCTCCTCATCAAAAGAACATAATGTTAGTTCTAAATTCATGTGGGTATTTTGAAACAAAATGTATTCTTAGAAAATGTCAGGCACATTATTACTGATATTATTACTTCTATGTCCATTGACTAATCTGACCATGGTACCCTCCTCAAATACATTTTCTAAGAACCTAATAAATATTTTGTATACAGAAATAAAACTTTAAGATTTATTAAATGTCTCTATTTAACTGAAAGAATTAAAACACTTAAGTCTGCACTACAAAAAAAGACATTAGATCAGGAAAATAGAACCTCTGGTGACCCTTAAAGAATTAAAATCTTCAATAAAAAGTTGAGCTTTTTTTTTAAAGCTAAGAGGAGATAAAGATAAAAGTAACTTTCAGATATATACAGATTCAGAAAAGGAAGGTTATAACTCTGCTATATCTACGAGCATAATTTTTTTAAAAAAATGATAAAAAAAAGATGTCAGGAGGGATTTGGTGTATTGCTGAGGAGAACTGACCAGTAAAAAAAATGATGTTACAAAGATCTCTGAATTGTGCTGTTCTTAGAAGGGCATTTTGATGTAGCTTATCATGACTGAGTTTTTATTCTGCCTAGATATAGAGTTATAGAATGTATAGCGTTCATTCTGATGAATTTAATTGAGATCAACTCAAAAATTACTCTTAACTTATTCAGGATGCTGGCTCTAAGCTGCACCTTATTTGAGATCCTTTTGTCCCCTCCTTCTTTAGTCCTTTACTATTTAAGTTAACCCTTACACTCTTTAGCCTATAAATCTTCCATCAGCTCCCCTTCACACTCCTGCTCCATCCAGAGTCAATGGAACCTGGCTACAAGTACATATCAAAGTCCCTACACTGAAGGCATGGATTTTGAAAACCACTTATGGAAATTCTGTTCTGGGTGTTTTAGCGGTTTTGCTCAAAGACTGCTAGTTTGTCTTCTTTTTCCATGTCTATCCCAGACACCTTCGTGTGTCATCTTCCTAGATGTAGTTCATACCTGTGCCTACATATCTAACCTACTTTCTCCACAAGAACTAAGAAAAAAACAGTGGTTGCAAAAAGACCCAACCCACTTTGGGGCAATATTGTTGATTGAAGAATGTCGTTTTCCATTCAGTATCTTAGCTGTCCCACCTGGTACTCACAGTCCTGTTTATACTAACCCAGCAAACCTGGTACATCTCTTCTGTTTCCTCACAGTGATGTCCTAGCTAAAACAGCTTACAAGTAATGGAATTGGAAATTGTCTTTCAGACCTTGCTTCCGATTTCTAATATAATTTCCAGCACTTTTTATCCGATGCTCAAGTCATAAATCTCAATAAATTATTGTGCTCCCCCCTTCCCATTTTTTCCCTTTTCTTCTCTATACCTCTACCAGGAAGCAGCATGCTGTGCTTCACTCATGAATGACAAGCTAACTACCAAGCCTTTCCTTCTAACCTCCCACACACTCCATTTTAGACCTCTAATTGCTCACACCCAGGCTTTTCAAACCTGTATTTAATGCAGGGAACATTTTGTGTGAAGGAGAGGTAAAAGAAAATCAAAAGGAAAAATGTTATGGGACTAACCAACCTGCCAATTTCATCCATGTGTAGATGACCATGACACCCAAACTTCTGCTTTTGGAGTGTGCCCCTGGAATAGGACAAAACGACATTCTTTGTGCAGAAAATTGACCTGCATATAGCCTTCCAGTGTTCTTTGTAACTTTGCTACTAGCAAGCATCTGCTCTGTCATGTAATGTGATTCAGGCTTCATAAGCTGGACATGAGGACAAGAGTAAAAGGAAGAGGAAAAAAATGATAGGATAAGGAAAAAATTGAAATGGAAATACAATAGAATCAGTGAAGTCAATTAGTAAATTTCATGTTCGTGTAAATCAAGGGGTGGAACTAGCCTATATATAAACATCAGCCATGACTCAATTGGAATAAACAGTTCGTAGGTTCTTGGAAACAAATTCTTTTTCTTAATTGCCCAAACAAATCTGTTTTCTCAAAAACTTTCAATAGATCCTCTGTGACAGAGATAAGGAAAAGATGGAGACCCCAGTACACCAAAATCAGTATCACTTCCAAAGTTTCTAAAGAATTTTTTAGTAAGAAATTGAACACTCCCCACACACAAAACCATGGAAATGAACATTTGTATTAAATTTGACTCCTGAAAAGTTGGGACCAGAACAATTATCAATGTATATATGTAAAAATGAATAATACAAAATGCTAGTAAAAAATGAAAATAAAAGCCAAACATACACAACTATTTTAATTTTCTGTACTTTCTACTCACTTGTCTTATAAAGTACAATTACGACATATACAAAATTGGTACATGAGTGGAATATTTTCTATTACTAACTAAAGAATGTCAAAGATATCATACTGTTTTAGGACTTGGACTAGTAGTCATAATTTGAGTTCAAAACACGATTTCCCCTTCTAGCTTGTTACAGTTGACAACTATTTCATTTTCTTTGCTTCACTTCTCCGTCTTATAGGAAAATGATGAGTCCTTAACTAAAAAAGTTGTTTATAAAGCAAAAATAGTGTTCCAAATCATGGGTGCAGACTACAATTTTCAGATAATAAATATAAGCATTATGTACTTATTATAGAAAAGACATTAAAATTAATTAAATATAAAATTGCATAAATGGCCTCACACTTATTGATGTACTGCTTAGAACCAAGAAAAGCAAAAGTAAGCTGACTAAAGTACATTAAAATGAGAGAGGTAGTAGGGGTGACAGGCAGTGGAACACCAGGTTGAGTGCTCAGTTACTCTTTGCAAGGACCTAGGTTTAAGACCTTGGCCACCACCTGCAGAAAGGAATTTTTTTTTTTTTGCCTCCAGGGTTATTGCCGAGGCTCAGTGCCTGCCCGCACCACAAATCCACTGCTCCTGGAGGCCATTTTTTCTCTTTTGTTACCCTGGTTGTTTTTACCATTGTTGTGGTTATTATTATCATTGCTATTTGTTGGGCTAGCTTGGCGGGAGAGAGACATCACCCACCAACCAATACAATACAAATCTTTATTCATATGGGCACCCCAGAGTCCCGTGTAGGCACCTGGTTAAAACCCACATGGAGCCAAAAACCTCAATGGGCAGCATCTGCCTCCCCCTGCATGCCTGCATGCGCCTCCCCCTGTAGGGAAGAGCCAAGCCTGCCCTGGAAGTGGCTTCACAACCCATACATAGTTAGGAGAGGGGCTGAGAAAAATGGGAGGGCTGGAAAGGTAGAACCTCCCTAGCAACTATTGCTAGAGATTCAATTGGCCAGAATTAGCAATACCCTGCAGGGATTTAGGGGGGAACTTTAGTCATTTGTAAGATACAGCAGATTGATATGTATGTAATAAAGGGATGGGCCATACCAGCATGGAAATGGGGTGGTTTGTGAGCCCTGCCAAGCTCAACCACATCTGCACAATTTCCCAACAGCTATTGATGTCGTAGTTGTTGGATACGACAGAGAGAAATGGAGAGAGAAGAGGAAGACAGAGAGGGGGAGTGAAAGATAGACACCTGCAGACCTGCTTCACGGCCTGTGAAGCAACTCCTGCAGGTGGGGAGCCGTGGGCTGGAACCAGCATTCTTGCACAAGTCCTTGCTGGGGTCATGGTGCTTTGCGCCATGTGCTTAACCCACTGTGCTACCCTTCCGGCCCCCTGGGGGGAATCTTCATGAGAGGTGAAGCAGTGCTGCTGCTGTCTTTCTTACCTCTCTCCCTCTCCATTTTCCTCTTCCTCCTCAACTACTCTGTCTCTATCCAAGATAAAGAAATGAATTTTTTTTACATAAAATTAAGAGATTATAGGCCAGGGTTGTCGCTGTCGGCCCACAACAACGACACAGACACCAGTCTTCTTCCTCAATTCCCTTTATTTCCTTCTTATGGCCACCTTAAGTACCTTTCACTGTTACATAGTCAGCCAATGGGCATTAAGCAAGCATACAGCATTCATAGATCATGCAGCCTTCTACCAATCATAAAACAGTTCACGTGTACAGCACGCAGTCTGTTCAGTTGGATCATCCAACTTCCGCAAAGTTGTTTACCACTTTACTGGTTTAGCCACCACGTGGCCGGCGCCATCTTAGGGGCATGATGTGCAGTGTCATTTCTTCTAGCGTTTGCCCTTCTTCCGTAGCCAGTCAACAGCGTCAGGTTGAGCCTGATGTAAAGTTTCGAGACCTCCTTTGAATCTGGAGAGGTGGCAGTCGTTGACTATGTGGGTCATAGTCTGTCTGTAGCCGCAGGGGCAATTCGGGTCGTCTCTGGCTCCCCAGCGATGGAACATAGCGGCGCACTGGCCATGGCCTGTTCAATAGCGATTGAGGAGGGCCCAATCATAACGTGCTAGGTCAAAGCCGGGTTGACGCTTACAGGGGTCTGTGATAAGGTGTTTGTTCTTTACCGCAGCTGACTGCCAACTCTGTTTCCAAGAGTCTGGAACAGAGAAGTTCAGTGTAGGCGTAGGGGACCAGATTGGGTGACGAGACGTCAAGCGTTGGACAGGGTGGGTGAAGATATCCGTGTAGATTGGCAGGTCTGGTCGAGCGTAGATGTGGGAAATGAACTTAGATGATGCCGCATCCCGATGAATATCTGGCGGGGCGATGTTGCTAAGAACTGGCAGCTATGGAACCGGGTGGAACGGATGGTTCCAGAAATTATCCTCATGGAGGAATATAATTTGGAATCGACCAAGTGGACATGTGGGCTACAGAACCATACTGGGGCACAGTATTCTGCAGTGGAATAGCATAATGCCAGAGATGATGATCGTAGTGTGGAAGCGCTCGCGCCCCATGAGGAGCTGGCCAGTCTTGCAATGATGTTATTCCTTGCTCCCACCTTTGCTGCAGTTTTTATGAGATGTTCATGAAATGACAGAGTGCGATCAAGAGTAACGCCAAGATAGACTGGCTGGGCTTCATGCCGAATTCTCGTACCGCCAAGCTGCACATTAAGCTCACGCGAGACCGAGGCATGGTGTAGATGGAAAACAGATGATACCGTTTTTGCAGTGCTAGGGATTAGCCACCATTTTTTACAGTAATCAGATATCAGAGACATGTCTTTCGTGAGTGTTTCCTCAAGGATGTCGAACTTGGATGCCTGAGTTGCACAGCAGATGTCATCGGCGTAGATGAACTTCCTTGAAGAAGTTTCTGGGAGGTCATTGATGTAAATATTAAATAGCGTAGGAGCCAGAACAGAGCCCTGGGGGAGGTCACTTGAGACAGGTCTCCATCTGCTAGACTTGTCACCCAGATGCACCCGGAATCTTCTGTTTTGGAGAAGAAACGATACAGTGTTGGCCACCCATGGAGGCAGGCATCTTGAGATCTTAACTAGGAGACCATGGTGCCAGACCGTGTCATAGGTTGCTGTGAGATCAACAAAGACAGCACCCGTCTTTAAATTCTTCTGGAATCCATTTTCAATGTAAGTTGAGAGGGCCAGGGCTTGTTCGCAGGTAGATCTTCCTGGGCGGAAACCAGCTTGGGCAGGTGATAGGAATTTCTCTGTAAGATGAGAAATACGTGACAGAAGCAGCCTCTCAAGGAGTTTGTAACACATGGAGAGGAGAGAAATTGGTCTATAGCTGGCAGCCAGTGTTGGGTCTTTCTTTGGTTTCAAAACCGCTATAATCTTCGCAGGACGCCAAACTTTGCAGTGTCATTATGGCTCCCGACAAGGGTGGTGTTTCAATGCTGGAGCTCATTTATGAGACATTGGGTTTAATGTCAAGAGAGGGAGTAAGAATATTCAGAAATGACAATGCAGGTTACTCTTAGATGTAACAACAAATTCCATAAAAGTGATAAAGGAAAGATTAAAGTGTTTAGAAATACCTATCAGACAAGTGTAAATACACTATTCAAAAATCAACTGTTAGCTCTTAAGATAATTATGTTCTGCTTTTGTCAGATCTCAGAAGAAAAGAATATGACTTTTGCTTCCCCAGAGGAACTCCCATCTGGTCCCACCTTTTCTCTCTTCATTCACTTCTAATTTAGGTACTCATTCCTAATTTAGTTTTCTAAGCTTTTTGGAAGTATACATCAATTTTAAAATATAAGAATACCAGCAACGAAAGAAGTAACAAAACTGCTTTTTAAAATAAAATTTCTTTTGAATTCCAAAAGAGTAATTTTTATAGTTCTGCTGCTAGGTATTTTATTTCCTTAAAAATTTAAAATATTAGTTAAATCTCATTTATTTCCTAGAATTTATAAGAAACTCCAGTTGTGGCTTCCAAGAGGTGACTTAGTGAGTCAGCATTTACCAAAAGGTTAAACAATAGATTTGGTAAAATCCACTTTAAGTCATATTGCTCTTCATTTTTCTGCATTGCTCCTTTAAGGAAAACATGGTAACTTAAGAGCAATATCTGAAATTCCTAGACACTAATTCTAACCCTACCCATTTCAATGACTGTACAAGTGTCTGAGCTTTTGTAAACTCAAAAGCTTGGTTTTTCTCATCTGCAAAATAATAGCAAATTTTACAAAAATTAATATTGTAAAGATAAGAATGTTATTAATAAATTTATAGTAATAGATTCTCAATTTAGATATTATATTCTCAATGGGTATTTATTTAAGTAATAAATAAATGGACACAGTAAAGAAAGAGCATTCACTGAGTAACTGTTTTGTGTCTCCAGGAAATTCACAGATGCAATAATAAAATGCAAGCCCCCCACCTACTCATACATACACATGAAAAATAGGATTTAAAAAGAGGTGGGAAGAAAAAGCAATCATAAAATTCTTTGTGGAAGCATTAATGCCTATCTAAACTTCATTATGGAATGAGTGCAATATTGTAATGCAACCTACTAACACATACAGAGCTTTCTTTTGCTCTCCTTTTCCCTCTGTCTTCTGTCTTTCTCTCTCCCTTCCTCCCTACTAACCTACCACCCTATCTCCCTTCCATTTTTCTTCCTTCTTCCCTTCTTCCCTTCTTTCTTTCCTTCTTTCCATTATTTTGTCATTTTCAGGGCTTCACTGCTCGGAGAAAACTTTTTTTTCCACTCAGAGAGGAAAGAGGAGAGGGAGAAAGACATCCTAACACCAAAACTGGTCCCAATGTAGTGAGGACCAAACTTAAACCTGGGCAGTGTGCATAGCAAAGCAGGGACCCTCCCAGGTAACTATCTTCCTGTTTTTATACATAGCTTTCTATACGCAGTTTAGTAGAAGTACATCATGAAATGTCGATAAAGTTGTTGAGACTGGGGGAAAGGCTAGATGTAAGGAAAAAGATCTTTAGTACCAGATTCAGAGATTCAGAATTTAATTTGTAGGAAACATGGTGTATTAAAATGATAGGTAAGGGGTGTCGGGCAGTTAAGAAAATATTGCCCAAAGCGGAAGGACCTGAGAAAAGATCCCGGTTCAAGACCCCTCCTAATCCCCACCTGTATGGGGAGGAAGGGTGTGGCGGTCAGAAAAGGGGGTCGCTTCACAAGCAGTGAAGCAGGTCTGAAGCTGTCTATCTCCTCCTCTCTGTCTTCCCCTTATCTCTCAATTTCTCTTTGTCCTATCCAATAGCAATAATAACAATGACAACAAGGGCAACAAAAATTGGGGATAATGTCCTCCAGGAGCATTGGATTCATGGTGCAGGCACTTAACTCCAGCAGTAACTCTGGAGGAGGCAAGAAAAAAAAAAGTGATAGGTAAGAATGAGGGTTTATTAGATCAGCTGATGTTAAGACTTTTCTCAGATATACACATGCTATAAGAAATACAAACTCTATAGACCTAACCAGATGTCCTGATTTGAATCTTTGGGAGTCAGGCATGGTGATATGGGTTTAATTATATAAGAAGTTACTTTTGGATACAAATAATATGAGTTCTAAACTGTGAGATTCACAGATTATTCCAATTCTTTAATAATCCAAAGATGTAAATTGATAAAATGGAATGAATACCTAAGATTATATCAGTATTTGGAGGGCAGATGATAGTTTTTCTAGTGCAACTCATGTTAGCAAAGACAAGGACCCAAGTTCAAGACTCTGGTTCCTACCTGCTAGAGGGAAGCTTCATGAGCAGTGTGACAGGGCTGCAGATGTCTCTTCAATTTGTCTTTCTCCTCCCCACTTCTTTTAAAATAAGATATTATTTATTTACTAATTAGAAAGATAGGAGGAAAGAAAAAACCAGACTTCACACTGGTACATGTGCTACCAGGGATCAAACTTGGGACCTCATGCTTGAGATTCCAATGCTTTATCCACTATACTAGCTCCTGGACCACTCTCATCCTCACTTCTTTATGTTTCTGTGTCTCTCATCTTTTATCAAGAAAAAAAAGAAGGAAATAAATGGAATTGTGGAGTCATGCAGGTACCAAGCCCCAGTGACAACTCTGATAAATAAATAAATAAATTCACTATTTTTCAACACTAATAGCATATGCTGGGCATTCAAACTCAAAACAGACAAATCCTTTTGCATCAAAAATTAACCCTCTAAAATGGAGAGAAATTTTAAAAAATCAATAGTTTTACTTCTAAGAGATGGAAACTGGGAGGATATGTACACTGGGAAGTTTCTTGTTTGATCATTTTTGTCACTGGAGTTTCCCTGCTCCAGGCAGACTTTTTCAGATAGGACAGAGATATACAGAAAATAAGACATCACAGCTCTGAAGCTTCCTTCAAAGCATAGGGAGAGAGGTGGAGTCAGACTTGAACCTGAGTCACTCCCATGAGAAAGCAAGTGGACTCTCCAAGTGAATTATCTTGCTAGTCTGCACACTAGGAACTTTTAAGAACAGATAAGGGCATACAATCAGAGAAGTATGTGAGAGAGGGTCAGGGAGAGAGGTGGATGTGTTTCCAGGTGAGTCAAGTAAGGATGGCCTGCTTTTCTGAAGATTGGAAGGTTGTGTACAGGAAGTATTAACTTTTAAAAATATATTTATTTATTTATTTTTGATGCCCTTGTTGGTTTTTTTTTTTTAAGATTTTTTAAATTATCTTTATTTACTTATTGGATAGAGACAGCCAGAAATTGAGAAGAGGAGGGGTGATAGAGAGGGAGAGAGACAGAGACACCTGTAAACCTGCTTCACCACTCGGAAAGCTTTCCCCCTGCAGATGGAGACCGGGGTCTCGAATCTGGGTCCTTGTGCACTGTAATATGTGCACTCAACCAGGTGCGCCACCACACAGCACCTGTTGCCCTTGTTTTTATTGTTGTTGTAGTTATTATTGTTATTATTGTTGTTGTTGATGTTGTCGTTGGATAGGACAGAGAGAAATGGAGAGAGGAGGGGAAGACAGAGAGGGGGAGAGAAAGACACTTGCAGACCTGCTTCACTGCCTGTAAAGCGACTTCCCTGCACGTGGGGAGCCACCGGGGGCTCAAACGGGGATATTTATGCCGGTCCTAGCGCTTTGCACCACATGCGCTTAACCCGCTGGGCTACCAGACTCACGCAAGTATTCACTTTTAAAATGAGAAGCTTTTGTTATATAAACACTATTTCCCTAGCATTGTTACGTAGAACCAATATTCTGAATATTACTTGATATATTTCAAGTTATCAATATTGTTTCAAAGTCTTGCTTGTATTTTCTTTTCCTTTTTAATTGCCACCAGGGTTGTTGCTGGGGTTTAGTGCCTGCACGATGAATCCACCACTCTTGGCAGCCATTTTTCCTTCCTTTTTTCTTTTTCTTTTTTATTAGATAGGGCAGAGAGAAATTAAGAGGGGAAGCAAATTAGACATGGAGAAATAAAGAGAACTGAAGACCTTTTTACCACTTCTGAAACTCCCCTCCCCCTCAGGTGGGGATGTGGGAGAAAGGTCAAACCTGGATCCTCTCACACTTTAACTCCTGTACTTATCTGCGTGCCATGCTCATCCTTTCTTGCTTGCATTTTCATAAGAAACAAAATTACGTGTTGGTATTAAGAAGATCATCAAAAGATAAGTTCACTTTTATCACAATGCAACTCAATCACTTTACAAAAGCATAGAGTGCCACAGAATGTTGCAAAGAGAGAGAGAGAGAAAAAAAAAAAGATTCAGCTGTAGCTAGTTAAAAATAGAGCTTGCTTTTCCTTTGAGCAGATACTCTGTTCCTTTTAGCTGATTATGCACTATGTGGTGACTAACCTTGATAGGTGACAGGCAGAGAAAAACTACTTGGCTTAGCCTAATTTAATCCTTGTCCTGGTAAACAAGAACATACTCCAAACACTGCAAAGCTGGTTTTTACATTAGCCCTTTTGTCCTAATCAGTAATCTAGAATCTAGAAGAAAAAGTGAGAACTCCCATATATGAGGCTTTTTTTTTTTTAGCTTGGGCTCTGGGAAGAAAGAAGAAGAACACTGTTAAATACATAACACATAACAGAAACTTTATTTTATAATAAACACCTATTTTAAGGAGTATTTATTGTCTAGTAGTGCTGAATGGAAAATGTGTGAGGTACTTGCTATTACTTTCTACATCCCCCTTTTATATCTGTGTTTACAGTATTCAAGTAACTTCTCCAATTCATATAGCTATTAAGTACAGAATCGTAGTTACAACCCTGAACCTTCCCACCACCTTGCGTGGTCCCATAGCATATTTGTGACCATGACAGTGCACCAAAAAAATGTCTCTGGGCAGATGTGAGCAGACACAAAAATCTTCATATACTTCCACACAGTCAAAGGTAGGATTTTTCAGTGTTAAGATCTAGAAGTATGACAACTGAATCACCTTGTATAACATGATCTTGGATGCAGCGCCTACAAATGACCCTTTTTTATTTGGGAAACTATGAGATGTTGGGGCTTCTGTCCTAGCTTGAATTATAGGCGGGAGGTTGAGCAGGGAAAGGGAATCTGCCTAAACTACATAAAAATTCTTTTTTTTTTTTAATTCCCGAGAAAGGTTTAATGAATTTATATTGCTAATTTTATACATCTAGTTGCCAATCTGTATATCCTACCAACCTTTTATAAATATTATTTGGTCTTTTTTTTTTTCCTTTCGGAGGGGATTAATGATTTATAGTAAACAGGGTTATTGACTCGTGTAAAATTTTTCAGTTTTCTGCAAAACACTGTCATGCCCATCTTAGGTCCTCCTCCACCACTGTGCACCAGAACCGGAGAGCACCCTTCCCCCACCAGAGCCCTTTACTTTGGTGCAACACACCAAACCCAGTCTAAGTTCTACTTTGTGTTTCCCCCTTCTGTTCTTTGTTTTCAACTTCTGTGCATGGAAATTTTTATTATACTCCTAAGGCATCCTTTCCTTTTACTACCAATTTACCATATACTAATTATAGAAAAAAAATGTAGTTAAACAGTAAAAGTCAAGTAACCCATCAGCTAAAAATAGTTATCCTTTCAAACCTGATGAATATTGCTTTCATATACATGGATATACAGACCCATACACATATATACATACACATGTTATCTAAATCCAACTTTTCATGTGTACTACCTTTAATTTTTTGTCTTCGTTTATAAGGTAAATGCTTTTATGTATTGAGGTAGTTGTCCTAACAAAAACAGCAAATATTCAGAAGTTTAGACTTATAAAAAGAAACCAGTTTGCTTTTGCCTACAGAGTGACTTTGTCAGCCAGGTTGGTTATTACTGGGTTCATTCTGTGGTTATTTTCTAGAGAGTCTCTTACTAATGCCCCATGATCTGCTAGCATCAGCTCATTTATAAATATGATAGAACAAAAATAAAGATCCTACTGAATTCACATTGGGTAAGTGTTTCCCTTAGATGCATATATTGGGAATTACTGTGTTTTCCATGTGCTATCAACAAGTATGCTTCTATGCTTACTACAGTCTGATATGGTACTTCATTACTTAGCAAGAGCAGGTGCCCAGATATCTCTAATGTTTTATTAACAGTATTACTCCAATAATATAAAATATTAGAATCAGAAACAATTTAATTCAACTGACTTATTTTAAGAGTGTTTTAACTGAGGTTTTGGGAAGAATGGAAAATAATTGTTAAATACATAACACATAGCAGAAACTATTAACTTTATCAAAAGCTACGAATTTATTACTTAGATATGATTATCTTAATTGAAATTAAAACTCACTAGTATCATGTAACTATGAAAATATACAGTTGGGAGTTGGGCAGTAGTGCAGCAGGTTAAGCGCATGTGGCGCAAAGCGCAAAGACCAGCATAAGGATCCCTGTTCAAGCCCCCATCTCCCCACCTGTAGGGGAGTCGCTTCACAAGTGGTGAAGCAGGTCCCAGGTGTCTGTCTTTCTCTCCCCCTCTTTGTCTTCCCCTCCTCTCTTGATTTCTCTCTGTCCTATCCAACAACGACATCAATAACAACTACAACAATAAAACAACAAGGGCAACAAAAAGGAATAAATAAATATTTAAAAAAAAAGAAAATATACAGTCAAGATCCAACTTGAGTCTTTCTGACTAAACTTTTCCCAATAGCATCCTACCTTTCTGAAAAAAAAAAAAAGATAACTTTTCTCAACCAGACAGTTATATTGTGGTAGATAAATAGCTAAAACATAGTCTATTGCCTATCCCATCTCTACCAACCTATTGTCTAGTCTAGTTCTCTATATTTTGTCATTGTATGTGGGGCTCAAATGAGACTCAGGTTCATGGTCTTAGTGCCTAAGATTATTTTGTAAATGAGCAATCCCAGAAGTTTCCGACACAGTGGTATGTGCAAGGTTGTGTCATTTTTCTATACTGAACATTAATTATACATTTTAGAATGTTTTATTTTATGTGGCACTAGGGAATGGACCAAGAATCTCATACACACGGAATACCACTGAATGGTTTCCCAAAGCCAGTTTGTTCACATGTTGTTAGAGAGAGAGAAAGCGAGATAGGACATCACACAACCACAACACACCACAGAACTATTCCACCACGCATGGAGTAGTTCATATTCTCTGTGGTGTTTCCATGTGGTGGCAGAACTCAAATTCACAACTTCACACATGGTTACAAAAAAAAAAAAATCACTTTATTAGCTGAGCTATATCCCGGTTATTAAAACTTTTAGATTTCAAATTATGCCATTAAGTATAGTAAACATATTAATCTGCAGGAAATACAGAATTAAAATGAAATTTAACGTTGCCTGTACAAGGTTACCTAAACAATACTAAAAAGTAACTTTATCTTAACCAAACATATAAGTAATAGAAAGCTGTTAGGATTTATGTCCAAATCAATTCAAGATGCAAAGTATGAGACTCATTTTTCTTTTCAGTATCTAGCATGTTTTAGCAGTCAGCCCCCAACAACTCTGCACAGTGTCTACTTTAAGAAGCTGAGAGAAAAGGAAGCAATGAACATTTGTTGTCCGCCTACCATTTGTCAGGCTCTGTGTTAGGTGTTTTACATTTATTACATAATGTCTTATCCTCTCAAGGCCCAGTGAGAGTTTATTTTCTTTCTGGTTTAAATATCAGGAAACTAAAGCCTGCCTCAAGAGCTCATTCTCTTCTAAGATCTAAGATGCATTAAGCTTGGGAGTTCTGCCAAACTTTACTTGGAGCTTGCAAGTAATAATTGTTTTAAAATAATAAATGTTTACTGCAAATTTCCTTTGTCAAAGACTTCATGTTGATTATACATTTGTATCCTCATAGAAATCTTAAGACATATACAAGAATGATCTTACAGATATACATAAGGTAAATGAATTTCTGTTGTTGCTTTTAATATGACAATAGAAATATGGGAACAGTATTTAAAAGATCGTGTTTTTAAGAGATAGATACAATGCTATGGTAGCACCAATAGCCTGTAAAAGAAACACAAATTCAGAATTATGCAGAGTAGAATGTAAATATTCATAACATTGGCCCAAGTAATTAAAATGTGACTTAAATGTAATTGTTATTATTAGTATGGTTTTGTAAGTAGTTTGTATTTAAATTCAACAATTCACAAATTTATGTGTACATCTCTATAGACTGGAAGCTTTTAAAATGTATATTTATAATTATAGTATGTAGAATGATATGTACAAACCTACGAAAAGTTTTTTCTTCTGGGAACATTATAATTTTACATTGCTTATATACTGATTTATAGAAGTTCTGCATCTATGTTCATAACCAATTTGGAAGTGAATTTTGTACATGGTAAGAACTAGGAATCAGGGTTTGTTTTCTTCTACCATATGGGCATGCAAGTGATTGAGTATCACTTATTGAAAAGTTCATTGCTTCTCCATAATATTACAGTTGGAATCTTGACTTGGTTAAATCACTGTTTATACTTACATTAATCTTTTTATGCACTTTCACCTTCCAGGGAATGAACCCTGTGTCTTATTCATGTATAATATCACTGAACAGCCCGTTGGCCCAGTTTTTTTTTCTTTTTCTACAACCTTAGAGAGGGAAAGATAAACAGAGCGAAAAGAGAGCTAGGAGAAGCTCCAGAATATTACTCC
Organism: Erinaceus europaeus; assembly: GCF_950295315.1. Lineage (NCBI taxonomy): Eukaryota > Metazoa > Chordata > Mammalia > Eulipotyphla > Erinaceidae > Erinaceus > Erinaceus europaeus. The sequence goes on along the minus strand of NW_026647994.1, from coordinate 19,773 downwards.
GCCATTTAATGAAGATCCCTTCATACTGTGCATAATGCACCCATCAGTTGCTTGGGATTGAACACAGGGCCACACACTTATAAAAGTGTGTGCTTTACCTACAGAATTATCTTCTGGTCCCTCTATATTATTTATTTATTCTCTCCTGGGGTTTCACTGCACCAGACTGAAATTTCCAGAAAGTGTGTGTGTGTGTGTGTGTGTGTGTATTTGTGTGTGTGTTTATCTGTGTGTGTGTATTTGTGTGTGTGTGTGTGTGTGTGTGTATGAGAGAGAGAGAGATGGAAAGGGTGAGAGAAAGAGAAGAGAGAGAGAGAGACAGAGACAGACCATGTCACCAAAACTTCCTCCTCTGTGGTTGGGATCAGTCTCAAACTGGAATGGATAAATTGCATGACAGAGAAGGTACACTATTCAGATGTATTATCTATTATATTTTATTGGTTCTATTTTTCTTTATTTTCTAACTCTTCACAATATTTCCTATGGTAAACTGCCAATATTATCTGTTTGGTCCTATCATTCATATAATTTAAAGCATAATTTTATTTATTTTCATTATTTATATTTATACCTCCACAATTCACTGGCAGCAACAGACTTAATGTTTTCTTATCAGTCACTGAACCAGAGATGGGTAGAGAAATACAGATAGAAAAAGGTCACAGAACCACTTCACCACTTGTGTAGCTTCCCTTTCACAATTCACTGGCAGCAACAGACTTAATGTTTCCTTATCAGTCACTGAACCAGAGATGGGAAGAGAAATACAGATAGAAAAAGGTCACAGAACCACTTCACCACTTGTGTAGCTTCCCCTTGTGTATGCGGCTCCCACATGGTTCAGTGGATTCCACCTGGTCCTTGTGCATAGTACAGTGTGCGCTATACCGGGTGAGCTACCTTCTGGTTCCTATTAAATGTAATTTTATTTTGATTAGAACCATTCATGTTCTTATAAAAGTTTTACAGTCAACATGTCAAATTCTAGAAAAAGTTAAATATTTGATGAACATTGTGTTGCAATATAGGCCAATTTGAAGAGAATAATATTATTAAAACATTGTCTTATAATTTATGAACATGATCATGATATATTCACCCCATTGTACATTTATTTCATTATTCTCAATGTATTTCAGGGATATTTTATTGCTTTACATGTAAAAATCTTGCTTATCTTTTGCTTATCTTCTATGAAAAATTTTTCTAGAAACATTACAATTTTATTTACATATTGATTTACAGAAGTTCTGCATTTGTATACATACTCCATTTGGACTTGAATTTTTTACTTAAATTTCTACCTCAATTTTTCTTAAGTTTTGGATGATTTGATGCTGTCATAAATGGTACTTTAAAAGTTATGTTTTCTTTTTTGCTAGCATATAATAAAACTGGATATTTTATAAAGATATTCTATTTAGTGATATTGTAAAAATTCACTTTTTATTTCTAGTAGCCTCGACTCTAGTAGGTTCTATAAGTACACACCATAAGATATATGACTAATCAGTTTTTTCCTCTTGTTTCCCAATTATTATCTTTTTAACTTATTTATTTTCTTTATAGCCACATTTTAGACCTCCAGTATAATCTCAAACATGGGTGGTAAAGGTGAACATAGTGAGGAAACCTGAAGAACTAAGTACTTTCAAGATCTTAAATACATAATGAAACCTGTTGCTAGGTTTCAAATTCAGAACTTAGAATTCAATTCCATTTCACTGAGCTGTGGTTGAGGACTTGGTATATTATTTTAACAAACAGCACAAGTGACATTGATGTAAATGTGTCTTAGAATCATACTTTGAGCAATACTTTTTTAAATTTTTATTTATAAAAAGGAAACAGTGACAAAAAAATAGAATAGGAGGGGTACAATTCCACACAATTCCCACCACCAGAACTCTGTATCCCATCCAGTTTCCTGATAGCTTTCCTATTCTATATCCCTCTGGGAGTGTGGACACCCAGGGTCATTATGGGGTGCAGAAGGTGAAAGGTCTGGCTTCTGTAATTGTTTCTCCACTGGACATGGGCGTTGGCAGGTCGATCCATACTCCCAGCCTGTTTCTCTCTTTCCCTAGTGGGGTAGGGATTTGGGGAAGCAGGGCTCCAGGACATATTGGTGGGGTCGTCTGCCCAGGGAAGTCCAGTTGACATCATGTTAGCATCTGGAACCTGGTGGCATATAAGGAACCTTTAATATATAAAGCCAAACAAATTGTTGACTAATTGTGAACCTAAAATCTGGAATAGTGCAGATGAAGATTTGGGGGTCTCCGTTTTGTAGATAGTTAGTAGGCCTATTTTAGTTATATTCCAAAGGGCCCATGACTATAGTAGTTTTATTTTTTTTCTGAGCCTGACATCTCATATGCAGGTGGGTCCAAGTTACTGAGCAATACTTTTAAAGGATAAGCTTCACTCATCTGAAGAGTTTTCTTGATTAGGGTAGAGCATTACAGTCTTCTTCCTCTTCTTTCCATCTTTATCCAAAGATGAATATATAAAACATTTTTGGACAATATATTGTGCTGCTCTTCTTTCACTGGTGCTAACTCTAATTGTAATGAACATTTTAAGAGTCTTCACTATTAAAAAATGTCTACTGGTTTTAGAAAAGAAAAGAAGATAAAAGAAATTATTATCTTCCCGAGATAGTAATCTTATCCAAAATGAAATATTTAACTATATTTGAATATAGTGAATTTCATAGATGTATTCAGTCCTTTCTCTACACAAATCCATATTCACACATGTATATATATATATGTGTGTATTCAAAAATCATAGTTTTTGTCACATTTCCCTTCCTTTCTCACTCTTTCCTTTTATTTGAATACATGAACTGAGCATTTACTCATCCATAAACAAGTGGGATAGTTTTTTAACATTTCTGAGGAGCATGGAAAGTTTACAGGAAAAAAGTATGTGGTGTACAGAACTGTAAGGCAACATTTTGCAGACTAGAGGTAGATGAAATTGGAAATATAGGTTGAAGTCAGAATGGGAAGGACTCTAAATGCCAGAATTCATGTTAATTGCAATCTAACATACAGGGAATTGATAAACACTTATAAATCAAGTAGTTCTTACAGTAAGACCAAAGTAGAAGATTATTTCAAAGACAAATTACTATTGGGTTGTCTGAAAAGTCAAGATGTATTTTTTTCTATGCAAAAATGTGTCATAACTGTTGTGACAATCCAACATATTATTTTGAGAAGAAAAGACAGAAACTGTTAGAAAGATGTTAGGGAGTGTGGTGACAATATAGGCTCCATTGGTGGGCATGAAAGGACTGGGAATAATAAAAAAAAAAAAAACTGAAACTATAGAGCAAGCATTTCCTTAAACTAGTTTAAAAAATGGGATTGTAGTAGTATCAGAATTGAAGAAGCAGCAAGGTCAAGAGCAGAGCTATTTTTCTTAAGAGGAAGTGTAACTACTTACCTCTGAAATAAGAGACCAATGTAGAAATAATGAACATTCTAGTGCACAAGAATGCAAAGTGGGAAAATTAACATCTGAGGATGGAGAGGGCATCTTAAGAGCAGTAGCAGGATTTCTTCCTCTGCAACTTGACACTAAGATTTCCTTTGTAGTAAAGGGAAACCAAGTCAACTTTTATCTGTGTATACCAGGTGGACTCTTATTAGAAGGAAGAGTAGCAATACCAGGTCACAAAAAGACCAAGTGACTAAAGCTGCACAAGGACACACATAAAAGATTTAACCTGTTAATAGTCTCAGTAGGAGCATCAAACTAATGCTGTTTGTACCCCCAGAAATATTTCTAGTTTCCTCTGCTCTGTAACATGGGTAGGTTGCATTTCAAACATTCAAAGGAATGCTTAATGTTCTTGATCTTCACAACTCCTTCAGAAATGATCTTACAATATTACATAGATGATAGCTAACCCTTATCTGGCCACTATAACCCTGGATATAAAAACTAATATCCAATCCAAAGAATGATTTCTTTTCTTCTTCTCCTTCTCCTACTCCTTCTTTCTCCTTCTTCTCCTTCTCCTCCTCCTCCTCCTCCTTCTTCTTCTTCTTCCTCCCCTTCTTCTCCTTCTCTTCCTCCTCCTCCTCCTTTTTCTTTAAATTACTTATTCTCTTTTAGTGAGAAAGAAATATACAGAGAGAAAGACCAGAGGACCATTCAGCTCTGACTTATGATGGTTCTGGGGATTGAACCTGGGACCTCAGAGCCTCAGGCATGAAAGTCTTTTGCAGGACCATTAAACTGTCTCCCCAGCCCCTGATTTATTTTCTAAGCAATCAAATACAAAGAAGTTGAAGGTTAAAATGAATGTGCATATATGTAGACATAAACATATCCTAGAAGTTAGTGGTTTTATTTCTTTTTAAATATTTTATTTTATTGATACAGAGAAATTGAGAAGGAAAGGGAGAAAGAGAGAGAGGGAGAAAAAATCTGCAGCACTGCTTCACTGTGAGAGAAGCTTCCACCTGCAGGTAGGGGAAGTTAGTGGCTTTAAAAAAAAAAAACAACTAATTCACTGAGAATGTTTAGTCTACATCCAAACTTTCAACCCTAGAACCATTTCTGCCTAAATGTAAACGCTTTTCCTCTACTCTCCAACCTACATTGTTTAAAGACAATAGTAAGAGATTCTGAAAATTTTAAATGTTTCCAACTCTATTTGAGCTCCAAGCTAGGAAGGTGGAATAGAGGGTAACCTGAGTGCAGTGCTTTCCTCTGCAACAAGGTAGACCTGGGCTTGCACCCCAGAAGTAATCATTCCTCTTAAGGATAACAGAAGTTGGGTTATATGGCAGGACATCTGCAAACTATATAGCACTGTAGGTTAAGGATGCCCCAGTGAGCAGTTGAAGAGCTGATAGTGTGTTTGGCGGGAGAGGACACAGTGCTGACTGGGCATTTTGCTTTGCAGCCTTTTCCTTTTGCAGTAGCCAGTCTGTGCCAAGAGCTGAAAACTGGGGCTGCAGGAGGCTGGGAGGGGAGGCAGAGTGTCAGTCTGGAGTGGTGACCCATTGGCCCTGTGACTGGTAAGAGGAGTTAGGGGGAGCCCTGGGCACTTGCCAGGGATAACCTGATCTCTATCCAGTCCACAAATCCTTAACGGATTTTCTTTCTCTCCCTTCACCCTTTTTTCTCCTTTACTCTCTTTCTCTCTCCCTCTTTTTCCCCTTTTCCCACTCTTTCCCCTTCCCTCCCCATCCATCCCCTTTCCCTCCCTCTTCCATCCCCCACTCCCCTCCCCCTTCCCATGTGTGTGAGCCTCTTCCTTTCCCCTCCTCCCCCTTTCCGCCTCTCTCCCTCTCTCCCTCCATCTCCTTCTCCCTCTCAGCTCGCCGGGCGACCCTGCTCCTGCCTCCCACATTAATGGCGGCATCTTCGGAGGATGATATAGACCGGCGGCCCATCAGAAGAGTCCGCTCCAAGAGCGACACGCCATACCTCGCGGAGGCCAGAATCTCCTTTAACCTAGGGGCAGGTAAGGACGACCCTCTCGCCTAGGTCTCTCTCTCTCTCTCTCTCCTACCCTGCTTCCTTCTTTCCCTCCACACGGGCAGGCTCAGCCCCCTGCCCCTCCTTTGGTCCCTCCTGGCAGTGCCCTCCCCTCCCGCCCCCCTCCCGCAGCCCTTCCTACTCAGCCAGGCTTCTGGCTCACGCTCACTCCCTCTCTTTGTGTCAATGGGTGTAAGGAGGAGTGTGTGTGTGTATCTGTGAGCGTGTGTTGTAGAGGTGGGGGAGGGTATGGCGTGGAGCCCTGCATCCATCCAGGAATTACACACGGGCTTCCCCCTTCCTTGAAGAGAAGTGTTGTCATAGATAAGAATGATCACAGGAATAAATGAGAGCTGGGTCAGGATGAAAGTACACTGGTTTGTGGGTGGAGGGGCTGGGCTGGTGAGGCTCCGCTGCTGCTGAGATTGACTGGTTCCTGCTGGCAGGGTTGCTGGCAGTATAGAACTTGTTGGTGACATTCTGACTCTGGTGATTTTGACCCCTTGATATTGCTGCTGCGGTGCTGGAGTGGAAAGAAGGGGTGACATTGACCACTGTGAACAGGACCTTTCTTTGGCACCAAGCAATTTGAAAGCAACTGTGGTGATGATAATATTTACAACTTGATCCATAAGCTCATGATAGGTGATTTGATTCTGTCACTGGGAGTGATGTCCAAAAAGTCACCCAGATAGAATGGAATATAAAGGGAAACTGAGGCAAAGGAGTAAGAGAAAGAAGAGTAGTAGATGGAGAAGAAGAGGGAAAGGAAAAATACAGAAGAGTGAAATATCAGAAGGTTTCAGAGAGTAAAAATTGCTTCAGTTGAAACCTCTGAGTTACCTTCTAACAAATACCCAGTGTCTGCTGTCCCCACAGATTCCTGCTACTCCAGGTTCATAGGCACATCTCAGCCTCTGGTACTACTAGGTGATCGCTCTCTATCACTTGGAGAAAATTGTTCATAATTAACTTCACAGTGTTGCCTTTTCTGAGTATTTTGAAGCCCTCCACTCTAGTCGTGTCTCTACTTTTCTAGAGTCCCTTGGTTTTCAAGTGACTTGAGTGCAGAAAGTGAAGGAACACTTTATTGAAGAAACCCCTTCAAATTAAGATTAAAAAACAGATGATAACATTTTTCTTTAGGGAGTTCCTTGGAAATCTAATGGCAGAGGGCGGTGGTATGAATGAGGTGGGTCATAGAGAATCTCTACATGATAAGTAATTTATAAACTATTGAAAAGTTAGGGGGGAACTCTATTTACATAGAAAAACAAGTGGGTAAATAATCATGTCTTTACATTGGAAAAATGACTATTGCCAAGTTCCTGTCTTGATAATTTGGGAATTTCAATCATGCTTCCTTGGGACTCCTGAAATATTCACATCTAGCTTTAAGGCTGGCGGGGCACAGGTTTATGGGATAGTTTTGGCAGTTTCTGTGATATGTCTGTGTGTTCATTTTGAAAATGTGATCCTATACTTATATAATGAGAATATAGTTGAGAGAAATCTTTAAAAGGATTGAGAAAAGTTTCTTTACAGATCATGTTTATTTTCCTATACAGTGACATTAGAATTCCATCAAATGCTTTTTAACTACCAAGCTGTGTTGTATTTCCTTAATATCTTAGCACAGGAGAAAAAGTACCAAAATTTATCAGTAAAGTTTGTCTAACTTTTCCTTCAATACAGACAGTAAAATAAAGCACTAGAAAGAGTTTCAAGTTTCAGAAACTAATCAATGACATTGAATCCTTTTGCTACCAGATTAATTTTTTTATTCTGGTTACACTGTTCTTGCAACCAACTAAAAGACTGGGTATTTCAGCTAGAACTTGTCTGCTTTTGACCTGGAAATAAAGATGCCAGACAAAATTCCAATAATAACAGTTTCATTTGTCCTTTGGAGTACTACTAAAAGTAAAGTTTCAAGAAATATTATGCAGAAAGAGAAAAGCAGTGGAGAGGATGTTGTAAAAGAGACCAATCCATAGCAGCTCCTTTCTGCAATTAGGGGAGCTGTCCTCCCTTGGTGGTGCTGAAGCAAAGGACTGTGTGAGGAAGATGACAGTTGTGAGGGAAGGGTGCTCAGTGATGGAATCCTAACCAAAATGCATGATATATGGCCACTGATAACTTTTCTATCCCTGCCCACTTACATTTGCCTCCTGTTTACTATGATTCACGCCTACTACTCCATTGCTCTAATCCTGTGGTTTCGCTCCAGTTTTGTGCTGGCTGCTCACTCCTGGGGCTTTGTTTATTTTCCAGCTGGTTTCTGGTTGCTTTCCTGACATAGTAAGAACTACTCACAGATGTGTCTTTCCCCCATGTTTAAAGTAATTGTAACCCCTGGTTTAAAAATCAAACAGCCTTGTTTATCTCCTTGTGCTGCAAGATGTAATTAAACTATTAGTGTCGTTATCAGAGTTGTTGAACAGAGGAAACTGCACACTCCAAATACATTGCATAATTTGGAAACAGAAAGAATTTTGTCTTAACAATTTTGAAACAACCAAGTGAGTTTTCATTCTGCCCTTTTTCCCTTAATATTCTCCTATCCAAGCAATCTTTCTAGGAAAATTATTTATTGGTTTAATCTATTTGTGTTTAATATTTGCTTTCTAGAACCCATTTATTTTATCTAAATGCATGTTTAGTATTTTCCAAAATTAGAAATGCTTCAAGGATACACATATGCATATATTTACTTTACTTGGTCATCCTAGACTCGTCGTTGATACCAGCTGAATAAACTGGACTGATCATTTTGAATATGAATTAAATACTGCAGCTTTCCTTCCATTCCCCTCTGCCCCTCATGATAATAATATTTATATTTCAGATTCCTCAGCTTGAGTGAAGGATAAACTTTTTCACTTGTAATCCTAAATTAATAAAGATAAACACAAAACAACAAACCTCCTAAATGTAGGTCTTTTGTCACCTTATCAGGATGCTAAATTCTTGGGTTAGTCTGGAGAGAGCAGAGGCCATAAATATTCTCAACTTTAGTTTGTATTTTTTTAATAAGTTCACTCCTGTAGGCTTTATTCTTCTAGCCACCATTTATTATTCTATGCAAGTATTAACAGGTGACTGTTTGCTGAATATCATATAAATGTTAGAAAAAAATAAGTCACTTTTTTTTGCTTGCCTAGACACAGCAGATTGCATTTAAGATATTAAATTTTTGAGTGAATAAAGATTTCCTTTAAAACATTTTCCTGAGAAATCCAAATGTGTTAAAAGGACATCATGTATCAGAAGAGTGTGTCCCTGGTATTAGCAGCAGTGTTTTTAATTGTATTCTCACTCAGTAGTGAACATCACTGCCATTTAACTTGTAAGAATTTGCTCTGAACTGTGAGGTCATTCATTTACTGCATTGAAGTAAATGCAATAAAGTTGCAGTGTATCTTTTAGATGTTTTCTAATGGGGTTGTATATTCTATTTCCCTTTATAGTTGCAGTGTCAATACATTTGATGTGTAGAAGATGCTGAAACTGAAAGGCTTTCTGTATTTACACATTAAACTGAATGAATTTTTTATTTTTATCTTTATTTATTTATTTATTCCCTTTTGTTGCCCTTGTAGTTTTATTGTTGTAGTTACTATTATTGTTGTCATCATTGTTGGATGGGACAGAGAGAAATGGAGAAAGGAGGGGAAGACAGAGAGGGGGAGAGAAAGATAGACACCTGCAGACCTGCTTCACCAATTGTGAAGCGACTCCCCTGCAGGTGGGGAGCCGGGGGCTCAAACCAGGATCCTTGCACTGGTCCTTGTGCTTTGCGCCACCTGTGCTTAACCCGCTGCGCTACAGCCTAACTCCCAAAAATGTTATGGTAAATATAAGATGTAAGTACATCCAAAATTTCTTAAAAAGGTGTCAAAGATGGCAGAGGACCTAGTGGGGGTTGTATTGTTATGTGAAAAACTGGGAAATGTTATGCATGTACAAACTATTGTCTTAGCTGTCTACTGTAAAACATTAACCCCCTTCTCCCCCGCCAAAAAGGAGTCAAAGAAGGAAGGCTAGTCATCCTTATAGGATTAAAAAACCAGAACAAATAGTATTAAGTATTATTTTTATTATATGTATTTTTATTGGAGAGAGACAGCCAGAAATTGAGAGGGGAGGCAGAGATCAAGAGGGAGAGGCAGAGAGACACCTGTAGCTCTGCTTCACCACTCATGAAGCTTTCCTCTGCAGGTGGGGCTGGGGGCTCAAACCTGGGTCCTTGCACATTGTAAAATGTGCGCTTAACCACATGCACCACCACCTGACCCCTTAAGTATTATTCATAAAATATAAACTTTGTTGGCATATCAGACTTACTTTGCATGAAGAGATTTTAAATTAATAGCATAGCATCAACCCCTAATTTACCTTCATTGTAAGACTGAGATCCTCTTTAGTTCCTGCTGTCACTTGGAGTTAGTTGTTTTCTGATTTATTCTACTCTTTTATATCCAGGGAATAATGGCAGTCAAAACTGACTAATACTGTCAACCTACAAGAAGCCAGATTATCATATAAACTAAATTTCACAAGATCTCTTTTCTACCTTTCTGTAGGAGAAGAGCTTTAGATGGAGTATGTAAAATATTGAACTAATAGAGAACTTATACCCCCAAATGTGTTATCATCACTTAACAATGGGAATTGTCCCTTGACAATATTGAAAATACAATCATGTTAAACCTAAATTGTTTCACCAGTCTAAAGTTCATTCTCCTTTAATCTTTCACTGAAGAGTGCCAATATATTCACCAGAATATATATTTTTGTTACTGATTTCAAATTGGCTGCAGATTATGTGACTTTATTTTTAATTTATGAACTCAAATACTCTTTTTACTTCTCATAGTCACTTGCTGAATATAAGTGACTGATCATAAAACTAACCAGGAGTCTCCATAGAAGAGATCACTGAAAGTCTGCCTTTTTTTTTGTGCCATTGTTAAACCTAGTTACTCCAATAATCTTATTATGTCATTCATTAATATAGTACAAGTGAAGATCATTTTAGATAATATAAATAATATAAGCAAGTTATAGACAAGTAAATGCTTAACAAATACATAACTTGACTGTTCACCAAGTCATTATTTAAACAGCATTTTATACATTTATAAAACAGCTCAAAAGGCCAGGCAGTGGCTAACCTGCTTAAACATATACCTTATAGTGCTCAAGGAACAGGGTTCAAGCCCCTGGTCCTCAACTTCAGGAGGAAAGCTTCATGAGTGGTGAAGCAAGCCTGCAGGCATCTGTCTTTTTCCCTATCTCACCCTACCCTTTCAGCTTCTCTCTGTCTCTATCCAATAATAAATAAATAAAATGCTAAAAAAGTAAAATAAAACCACTCAAGTACTATGTGTTAAGTGGCTAAATCTTCTTAAGGTCTGGAATCTATTAAATGAACTGAAGATTTAAGAATTACATTTACTATTATCTGATAATTAAGTAATAAGTACTTGTTACCTTGTATCAATGTAGTTTAATTAAATGAAAGACCATGGATGTGTATTACATATGAAAGTCATGAGATGAGAATCAGAAGAACTTGATTCTAGTGTATTTTTTCACTAAGAAAGTAAGCAAGAAGTATACTTTGTGAACTTGATGAGACATTTTGATTTTAAAATCTCTAAAGTTTCATCTAATTTAAAAATTGTGCATAGCTACTTGGTACTTATAAATCTAGGGCACATAATTTTATATGTAGTTCCACTTGTATAAAATATAAAATTTAAAAAAATCACATAATAGAAATGAATTCTCATAGCTAGTTTAAGAAAATAAATTAAATTAATAAAGTGTCAACACATGCTAGGTAGGCATATTTATGTATATGATATTAGTCTAAATGGTTTTGATTTGAAGATTCAAAGATTATTGTCTTTAATGTAGTTGATGTTTAACAACTATTTGTTATATGATCAAATGAAATATTAAAGAAACCATAGTACTAAATGGAAAATGAGGAAACTAGATATTAGTTCAATTCCCAATCAGCATCTTAAGACTGCTAGTCAATTTTTTAATAATTAAAATTAAATGTGTCATATACATGCATATATTTTATTAACCATTTAAATTATTTTTCAAAAATTCTTATCATCTGTGTGTGCTAATGGGATAAATGGCAGGACTCAACCAGGTTGCAAGGTGTCTGTTTATAGAATAATTATAATTTCTAGGTGCTTAGTCATGAACTACATAGAACATTTTTTTGCTTGTTTTCTTCCTAAGCATTAGGAGCAAGAAAACTATCAGAAAAAAATCAGCAAATACACATTGATACATTTTTTATGTATTTTATCATTACTCATGGAATTATCCTTATGCACATTCAATTCATGGTAAATACATTGTATAGTACTAAAAGAAGTAAAATTCAACTGAAAATAAAAGATAATTTATGGAACTGTTCATTTTTCTCTTTGACTTAGTTAGGCAACACAAGGACATATATATTCTAGCTGGTGTATTTTATGTAAATAAAAGAGAGCCTGAAGGAACTATTAAGAGGTGTAACATTTTGCTCAATACATGGTTCAAGAGGAACACTACCATTTACATACTTTTTTTAAAAATCACACTTCATTCAGTTTTATAGGTGATAAAGCTGAAGTGGCTTTAGAAGGAAAATGTGGGCTACGTTGACAACTTAATTACTTTAATTTACAAGTCTACTCTATAGTAAAGGATAGTTAAAGTCTAAATCAATTCTATGGCCTTGTTAAATGATGATGGATTCATATGACTTTCTACACAGGTTGTTGAAGAATAGGAATAATCTCACACCAGTAGTTACTTACCAGGAGTTGTGTAAAAATCTGTGAATTTTTATTGATCATTTTTACACATAGTAGACCCATACTAACAATTCAGCAACAGGAACTTTTTTGTTTTTAGTCATTTCCCATTCTTTGTTGCTCTAGGCTAACTTTTCAAGTCTAAAAAACAGACAGACAGGGCAAAAGAAACCACAGCACTGAAGCTTCCTTCAGCATGGTTCAGTCTACGTTGAACTTGGGTTGTACACAAGGCAAAACAGCACACAATTCATGTGAGCTATTTTTCCAGCCCAGCAATAGATTCTTTGAATAATAAATACTTGAGCATAAATACTGCATTTAGGCCACCATGAGAATTCAAAATATATCTTGTGGCTTTAAAAGTATACTGAACTTTATCAGTATAATCCTTTGTAATTTAAAGATTTGGAAAACTATTTTTTTAAATCTATCAAGCAAATGGTAACATGTTTAATATTCATTCCTGAGTTAATTTAAAAAGTATAAAAAGGGGGCTGGGCGGTACCACAGCAGGTTAAGTGCACATGGCACGAAGCGCATGAACCAGTGTAAGGGTCCAGGCTTGAGCCCTGGCTCCCTGCAAGCAGTGAAGCAGGTCTGCAGGTGTCTATATTTGTCTCTCTGTGTCTTCCCCTACTCTCTCGATTTCTCTCTGTTCTATCCAATAACAATAATAACAACAACAGAGGCAACAAGGACAACAAACATGGGGGGTGCCGGGAATGATCTCCAGGAGCAGTGGATTCGTAGTGCAGGCAGCAAGCCCCAGCAATAACCTTGGAGACAAAAAAATTTAAAAAAGTATAAAAAGAGTTTTGTTATACTTGAGCTTCTCTAATATTCCCTCTTAGCTTTGTTTTAAGGATGTGAAGGCAAAGAAGAAATGATGTTATAATATGTGTTCACTCAACAAAAAAAACTAATGGAAATGTTAAACATTTTAGATCAATTTTAGACACTTGAGATACATCAGTGATCAAAACAGATAACATCCTTTCCTCCTGAGTTTCAACTTCTAAAAGTGGGTTATGGATAATAAACAATAGAAGTACTTTATTTATTTATTTATTTATTATTTATAAAAAGGAAACACTGACAAAACCATAGGATAAGAGTGGTGCGACTCCTCACAATTCCCACGACCAGAATTCTGTATCCCATCCCCTCCCCTGATAGCTTCCCCATTCTTTATTTTTTCATAAATGTTAAAACAAAAATAAATAAAGGAAGTTAGGAATGAAAAGCAGTCAGAGGCAAATAAAGAAATGAATTGCAGGATTGACAACACCAGGAAAGGGGCTTTGACCAGAGTTCGTCAAAGTTGCTGAAGGGATGAAGAATGCCAATATTGGGTGAAGGTCAGGGCAGGAGAGAAGAGAGAGAAGGCAAATGCAGTGGCTCTGAATTGAGTGTGTTCTCAGTGTATTTATGACTTGGGCAAAGAATCAGGTGAAGGGGAGAATGGTAGGAGAGGAGACTCCTGAGGGTGTGGAGACCAGCCTATATTAGGTCACTAGGTCAGTGCCAACACTTCAACTTTGTTATTAGTGAAATGTGGAACAATGGAGGGATTTGAGCATAAAAGTAACATCTGACATAGATTTTGAAAAGGATCACTGGGATTACTATGTTTAGACAGATGAAAAAAAGCAGAGAAGCTGATTTAAAAGTTGCTAAAAATAACCCAAAGAATGGAGAATAGTAACGTTTCAGCAACATGGAACAGCTGAAGCAGTGAGAGGTGGTCAGATTCTTTCAGTATGTAGGCTTCTATAATGACTTGTGTGTGAACTTTCAGGAACGGAAATGAGTAAGGGCCACCTCAAAGATTTGGCATCTAGTAAGCCAGAAAAATAGGTTTCTTTGGAGCATCAGGGAGAGTGGTCAGCAACTTCAATAAAGACCTGTTTAGAGTCATTTAGGTAGCTTTCTTGGATAGGACAGTAGCACAGTGGGTTAAGCACACATGGCGTGAGGCATAAGGACCGGCATAAGGATCCTGGTTCAAGCCCCTGGCTCCCCACCAGCAGGGGAGTAGCTTCACAAGTGGTGAAGCAGGTCTGCAGGTATCTATCTTTCTCTCCCCCTCTCTGTCTTCCCCTCCCCACTCTATTTCTCACTGTGCTATCCAAAACAACGACATCAATAACAACAACAATAATAATAACCACAACAATGATAAAACAACAAGGCCAACAAAAGGGGAAAAATGTTAACACAAAGTGGTGAAACCACAAATATGACAATAAATAAATAAGACATGTCTATTGTGAAATTTCTAAGAGATGTCCAAATGTTTATAAGAAAAAAAGACAATTTTGCAAGTCCAAGGTTAAAACTGAGATCTGGTCCAGAAATAAATATTTGCTTTTCAGCATATAGAGAGCACTTACTAATATCTACTGTGCCAATAGCTTTATAAGAATTTTCTCATTTATGTGTCATAATAACCCTATAAGATTAGTGTCATTGTTACTATCCTTATTTTAACTCTGATAATACTAAGTCACTAAGAGACTAAATAATTTAGAAAAGATAATATGGTTAGCAACACGAATGAGGGAAGTAATCAGAGTTTGAAGCATGCCTTATAAGACTTTAAAACCTATGTTCTTAATAGCCATATATATTACAAAAGAGCAAGCTAATATCATTTTTGCTATGAAGTCATATTTTAAACTTATCATGAGATAAAATAAATGAAACTAGAAATCAATTTTAACTCAGTATTTATTTTTCTTAGGAAATATATCAATCTCTTATCTCTCTCTCTCTTTCTGTCTCTCATAGTTGACCTTCCAAATGAAATTAAATGAGCTCTCAAATATCTTACAAATTACTAGGTGGAGAATAGCCTACTAGACTTTCTTTCCAATGAACCTCTTAACTTAAATAACATGTTTGTTGGGTGGGGGCAGGGGTGGGGGAGAAGAGCAAAGAAAAGGCAACAACCTCTGACCCTAGCTTTTGAGAGTCAAAAAGAACATCTTCTCTTCATCGGGGATACGGGTTTTCATTGTTAGGTTTGAATATATGCTCGTTCCAGAATCCAAGTTGGCTACTCATGAGCTGAGTCATCTCTGAGTTTTTGAAGCCTGAAAACATGGGATTATACTCTCCATCTCATTTCCATTGTTTTCAGGATCAAATGTGAAAACACTTTGCCAATATCCAGCTCCTATACAAAAGAAATAAATAGATGTGGTATGGGTGAATGGGGGCAGCTTTATGTCTAGCTATGATGCAAATAAGGTACAGAAATGAAAATGTGAGAGAGGCAGATTATTTATACCTAAAAACATTTACATTGGCCATGGCAAAAAAAAAAAAATTAAGAATTCCAATAGTCCAGAAGACTAAATATATAACTACTGATTTATAAAGTAAACCTTGTTTACACCTCTTCTGCCAACTCTTTTTATTGTATAATACGTAGTTACCTTGGGATATAAAATTAAAATGTTTGAGTTTTGGGAGCCAGAAGGTGGCACGCTTGATTGAGCACACATATTACCATGAGCAAGGACCTACGCCTAAGCTTTCATTCCCCACCTGCAAGGGGAAAGCTTGACAAGTAATGAAACAGTATTGCAGGTGTCCTTCTTTCTCCCTTTCAACTTCCCCCTCCATTTCTCTCTATTCTATCGCATAGAAAGAGAAATTATTCTTTAGTTTTCACCAGGCTTTGTAAATTGTAGTTCAGAGTATACCCTAGTCTCCTTCAACGGATAACACTTCTCAAGAAAGTACCTGTTATTTTAAAGCTAAAAGTAACTGTATTACATATAGAACCGTCAGTCAATGCCTTGTTAGTCATTAATCCAGTTTGACTTTTAAAAAATTATCTTTATTTATTTGATAGAGACAGCCAGAAATTGAGAGAAAAGGGGAGACAGAGAGGGAGAGAGAGAGGGAGACACCTACAGCACTACTTCCCATGTGAAGCTTTCCCCCTGCAGGTGGGGGTTGGAACCTGGACCTGGGTTCTTGAGCACTGTAATCTATGCACTCAGCCAGGTGGGCCACCACCCCGCCCCCTTGTAGACACTTAGCCTCAAAGTCAGATGCGCCCTTTTGTCACATTTCCCTTTTTTCTTCTTTGACCTTCCCTTCATCTTCCAAGAAAATTTTCTGATTATTTATTTTGATTACAAAAGAAAAAAAAAAACATGCATCCAGAGATTTTAAGGCAAAGTCTTTATTTTTTAGAGACTGAGGTTTAAACGTCCCCTGTGTGTCTGCAGAAGTCTTGGGCTGTTCATTACCTCCCACTCAAACCACAGAATTACAGTTTGCACAGCTGTGGAGCCAGCTGCCCTGCATTCACGCCAGACCTCACAACACACTGCCTTCCAGCAACATCCTTGCTATATCTGGTCATGATGCCCGGCTGTAATCAGCTAAGAAGCAACTATTTCAGTTTTCCTTAAAATGACTTAACCAGAAGTTTTGGCATAAGACTCAGGGAAGCTTTATATACAAGAGCTGGATCTCAGTTCAAGAAATAGTGTCTTCATGTTCAATTTATCCCATTGAAAGGGAACAAGCAGAAACAAAACTATAAGTGACTGGGTTTAAATTTAATTTTATTTGTGTCTCTGGGTTTTATAGTTTAGAGGCTCCACTTAAGCTATGGATTTCATTCATATAAAAGCAAAATCTGTCTGCTAATGTTTGGGTCTGGAGCTATGATGAGTAATACAAACCACACTGGAGTTTGGTTAATCACAGATTCTTCTTATATGTGATTTACGATACCACATTATTTTCATTAGTATTGTACTGCATTGAACATAAAGTATATTTTGTTACCATCAATTGAATTATTTAAGCAAATTAAGTATTTGATATGCTAGTGTAATTTTGGAATTTTTCACAATGACACAATCTATTTTTCAGTTGTAAAAGATCTGAAATAGTTTTCCTTTATTCTTGCATGTAAAAGTTTATTTTAAATATGGAAGATTGAGGGGCCAGGCGGTGGCACACCTGGCTGAGTGCACATGTTGTGATGCTCAAGGACCCAGGTTCAAGCCCCCGGTCCCCACCTGCAGGGGGAAAGCTTTGTGAGTGGTGAAGCAGGATTGCAGGTGTCTCTCTGTCTCTCTCCCTCTCTGTCCCCCCCCTCCTCTTGATTTCTGACTGTCCCTATCCAATAAATAGATAAATCTAATAAAAAAATTTAAATATGGAAGATTGTCACTAGGGTGGTTTCTCACATTTGAATCAAAGGTTGTTCCTATGCACAATATGAAAATCAGTCTTTAAATTTCTTTTTTAAAAAATTATCTTTATTTATTTATTGGAGACAACCAGAAACTGAGAAGAGGGAGGAAATAAGAAGAGAGACAGAGAGACACCTGCAGCACTACTTCATCACTCACAAAGCTTTCCCCCTGCAGATGAGGACTGGGGGCTTGAACCCAGGTCCTTGAGCACTTAACATATGCATTCAACCAGGTGCACCACCACCCACCCCTTCAACTCAGTCTTCACCATATCTATTTTCCCTCTTTTATAAAGAATGAGACAACATGGTCAGTAGTCACTGTAAATAATGCTTATGATTTTATTGATTTGAAAATTCTGTTCTCAAATTTGATTCATACATGTGCATTTATACTTTTGACAGAATTTTTTCAGGCAAAATGTTCATATTTCTACAAGTGAAAATGTGATTATTATTATTATTATTTGTCTACCATGATCTAAGTCAAAGTATGTCACTACTTATCTCACAGAATGACAGACATATATGTAGAAACATGTGTAAGTCTTTGATATGCTACAGCTATCCATATTCATAATTCCAGGTTAATGCAAAGTAAACTCAAATCAGCCTCAAAATCACTTCACTGGCCTCTCAGATACAGTTCATATAACATGATCTGTGTGAACAATTTCTGTTGTAAAGTTATCTCCTAAAGTAATATATCATCTACAAAGTCCCTTCATAAACCCAGTTATAGGAACCAGTCAGCAGAGTTACTAGGCTCTGCATTCTATTTGCTCCTTGCTCGTACTTATAAAAGACAATGGAGTGGAAACATTGTAGTGGAAAGGAAACAATGACTGAATATAGCCAACATGGAAAAGGTTAGAATAAGCAACTCAATCAGATATAACTTTCATTCTTTCTTATTACTACCTGGTAAGCTTCATTTATTATAGATTACTTGTCTAAAGAAAAACTGACTTTTGAACACAAGCATAAAGGTATTTTCAAAATTTCACTGACTTGTTTGTATAATGTTGTAGTCTTTCATTCAAAAATAATTGTTAGGCCTGCAAAAATAGCTCACTTATATAGTTTGCTACTTAGCCATGTGCATGACCCAGGTTTGAGCCTGATTCCCACCATGTTGAAGGAAATTTCAGTGCTGTGGTCTCTCCCACTCTACTGTCTCTATCAACAAAAAACCAAAAAGAAATGGTGGCTTTTTCTTCAGAAATTATTTTAAGTATTTGATGGGAGAGAAAGAAAGACCATAAGGTCAGAGCATGACTCTGACATATATGATGCCAGGGATCATTTTGGGGCTTCATACATGTATGGCCTATGCTGTACATACTGAGCCATTTTGCCACCTACTAGCTGGCTTTTAATTTAAACTTAATCATATAGTGTACTGATATCTAAGATCTCTGGTAACAAGTGACCGAAAGGACACAAGACTTACAATTAGCACAGTCCACTGTTAGTTATTAATTGATAAAAATATATTGTTGGGAAAGATAGGTTCATTTGTGAAAGATTTTATTCCTTTTAACTATTTATGCAGGCTTATATCAGAAGTTACTTATATTCTGTTACCTTACACAAAATTGAAATGGCAATTCTGATTTTGAAAATAAATCACAAAGGCCCTAATCAGAGAAGTATGTCTTAGTTTTCAAATAAAAGCGTTTCTGTGGCCAACAGTCATAATTCAGGACTAAAGAAAAATGAGAAATATGTTATAGCCAGTAGTGTATTGATTCAAATATTTAGAACATTCACTGTAGCTAGACAAACACACTCAAAAACACTAATTTATAGTTACTAGTTCTCAAAGGACTGTTAATATCTAGAAACTCATATGGTCCTATAACTACAATAAATCTTGAGCACATTCTAGTGTCTTTTCTGACTTATAACCTGTTTTATCTCTCTGTCTTTACTTCTTGTTTTTATCACCTAAAAGAAAACATTTGTTTTACTTATGCAAGTTCATAAAACATTATTTTTTCTGTAAATCCCAGTTTCCATTAATGTATTGCCTAAGTTTAAGTTCATTCTCCCTTAAGAGAGAAAACAGTTTCAAGTTTTCAATTTATATTATATTACACTACATTATTGGCTCATCCTTGTGTTACAAGATGCATTGCTGCACAGCCCAGAAGGTTGCTCAGTGGAAAAGCACAGGATTTGAAAGTGTGATATCCTGAA